>NC_134022.1:8070672-8305672 GCF_040712315.1 Castanea sativa
AAGGTAAAGTCAATCCCGCAATTCTTGAGATCAGCTTGGTTCTCTCTTTAGCTCAATCTCGGTCACTCTCATGGTTGAGTAGAGGAGCTTGACCGAGCTTGAGGTGTCTCATCACTGAGATATCCATCAGTGAGCCAAATTAACTACAAGAAAGAGCCTTGTTTAATGCCCCCTATAGTCATCCAAGTATAAAAAGTAGTAATTTTTTAAAAAGGGGGCCTAGTTTGATAACTCATGTTTGCCAAAAGCACGTCCACTAAGAATGCATTGGAATAGAATTGCCCTTTCCTCAATGGTATAAACTATAGATTCCATAAACTTTATAAACCGCGTCTCTTTTAACAAGAGGAGAAGCTGCCCGGGGCAAGGGGATTGTATTCAGCTTACCAGTGAAAAAAATATATCCCTCCAGTTTAAAAGTATATAAAATGGAGATTTATATTGCATTTTAACTCACAAGAATTATCATAGTTCCATACAACAAAATTCACTAAAGAGATTTACAGCCATTCCACAGACCAATCTATACACCTTTATACATGCCTGAATTTGAAATAGAGCCGCAAAAAGTATAGGTGAGCAAGGACAGGGGCTTTCTTAGGTGAGTCAAGTTGTATCCATCAAATCTTCCAGACCCAGAGACATCTACACAAGATTTAGAACCTAGATAGAAATAGAATAGCACCAAGAATAAGCTCACTTTTAACCTACTGAAAGTTTAAGATAGCTCTGTCAGCAAAAAAAATTTCATAAGATCACTAACTTCTCTTAATAACCCTATCTGGGTTTCCGTTGGAAAAATTTAGATCCAGATGACTCGGAACTTCTACTCCCAGAAGCAATTCCCTCTTCTGAAACTTGTATTGCTTCCTTCAATCTCTCTACTATTTGACTCATTGTTGGCCGATCCTTGGCATTCTTGTTTAGGCAGCTATCAGCCAGTTTAGCAATCTTCCGAGCTGCAGCAATAGGATACTGGTTTCTAAGTCGTGGATCAATTATCATGCTGAACTTATTAGTATCAGCTGGGAACTGTTTCACCCATTCTAGAAGCTTCTGCTCCATTGCTGGACGGTTTCTTTCCAAGGCTCGCCTGCCTGTGAGGATCTCATACAGTACAACTCCAAAACTCCATATATCACTCTGGATTGTGAGGTGACCTGTATCAACATACTCCGGGGCAGCATATCCATATGTCCCAACCACCTGATAACAAAACAATAGAAAAATAAAGTAATTATGGGCATGACAAGTAGCAACTTAGAAGTCATGTTTTATAATATGATCAAGCAACCCCATGCTTCTCATTTACTGAATTTAGATAAGATAAGCTTACTTCTGAATTGAAGAGCCAAGAGGCACTTGGCAACCATAAAATCAGACCAGCTCACTATGGCTTGGTCATAGTACCTAATCAATTCTACCAAACGAACAAATAGATTTGCAGCATGTTGCCAAAGAGACAAAATGCAAATCAGGTTTTGCTTGGCCTATTTAGTACATCATCTAGTTCATAAAAATTACCACATGAGCCAGAGTCTTTTAAGAGTCCATTTAGATCATTTGAGCATCATTTATTAAAGCAATTTGTTCAAGGGGTGCTTGTGCATTGAATGGCCCAATTTAGTGGACTGAGCCACCACCTACCTAAAAGCAATTAAAGGAATATTTTATACATTATTTATGCCAGTCCACACAATTAGCCACTTGTACAGCCTATATAAATGCCATTCAAGAATCTATGACATACTTACCGCCGTAGATACATGAGTACGGTCCCCCTGTGGGCCTTCCCTAGCAAGCCCAAAGTCTGAGAGCTTTGCCTTAAAGTCCTCATCCAAGAGCACATTCGAGGACTTGAAGTCCCGATAGATAACCTTTTCAATCAGAGAAAACAAAAATGATTCAATAAAATTACAGATTAAAGTGTTTCCTTTAAATTAATAAAAAATTATTAACACAAAACTAGTTAGTATATCATCTAATGATTTTTAAATTTGGCATACAGGGAGGGAGGGGATTTACTGTTAGAGGTTAGGAATATTAACAGGTGAAAATGGACTTTAAGGCTCTCAAAGAGACTTGGACCAAAGTTCAAGGTATCACCATCATACTAATTCTAGCAAGATAGCAAGCATCTCCTACTGCGTTTGGCTATTTAAGGCCATCATAACCAATGGTGGGTATTTCTTTCACCAGAATGCCATTAAATCATACAGCATCAGTGTATGTGTTTTTCAATTGATCTACCCCCTCCATCCCATTTTGTTGGCCCTTTTTAGAAAATCCAACTTTTTAAGACATCATCATTTAATGCACTGACTCTTAAGTGAAAAATATACAAGTTTCCAAAATTATCCACATCAATTTAATTCTGCGTAAAAGAGGGGTATTAACGTTTTTGTAAAGTAAAGTATAAATTAGGAGAGTGATCGCTATTGTGTTCATTGACTTTTCAAGAGGACTATATTTCAAGACATCAAGAAAGTAATAGCTTGGAAGCTATTAGAGTAGGAATGTCGACACAACGTATTGAGGTATCTATAACTTCCCCACCAGAACCTACCCCCTAACCTAGAGTAGCTAGGTGGGGAAGTACAATTAATCCTTGTTCATCATGTTAGAAACTTAGGATCACCAAAAAAATCATGAAATGATGACGCATGACTTTGGTATCATCTTTTCATGAAAATGGTTTCACACCAGGGGATGAAGTTGTGCCTTTAGATGTTATACATATTAAAATGATATAATTCCTTTCACATGACACAATGAAAATGTGCCCCAATAAATAAAAACATTCCAACAGACACTATTTACAAAGTTAACAAGCTGAATCTACCAGGAAATTAGCTCTATCAAGGTTTCACTAATGAAGACTGAGCCTCATGAACATTATATATTATATTCCTAAATTTCACTAAAGGTTAGGGGTGATTAAATAAATTTGGAGAAGGTAACCTCTTTATAGAGTCATTAATTGATGAGTTATTTTACGGGATAAGTAATTCATTATTATTTTTCTTTAAAAAAAGAAAAAGAAAAAAAAAAAGATATGCAATCATGATCAATGAGTTATTCCATGATTCAACCTATAAGGGAGGTGAAAAATAAAAATCAAAAGCAATGTTATATGCCTTTTGGATGCTATTATATTGAAATTTCCCTGTGCACTAGAATTACCATAGATGGAAAAATCTGGACTATCCTTACATGATGTAATTACCTTATCTTAATCAAAAGTTCACATCAATATTCAATTGGTAGGATTGTAAAGAATGGTCTAGTATTAAACTGAACACATTTAGGTCTGCTAAGTCATAAATAATGTTGGAGTCAAGTTGGAGTTAAGTCTTCAAAAACATTAATGAGTGATACACTGATGTCAACAGAATGAAGGTGAATTGTACCTGGACTTCCAGTCCCCCATGTAGGTAAGCTAATCCTTCAGCTGATCCAAGGATAATCTCTAATCTTCTTTTCCAAGGCAGAGCGGGCAGTGCCCTGTTGAAAAGATGATCTTCTAGGCTCTTGTTAGGCATGAACTCGTACACCAGTAAGCGTTGGATCCCTCTTTCTCCATCAACAGCACAGTATCCTAGAAGTTTTACAAGATGTTGGTGATTGACAACGCCAAGAAATTGAACTTCAGCAAGCCATTGTTTGTGACCCTATAAACACAAGAAACTAACATAAGAAATAGATATTACTCTGTGTAACTTTGCAAGTTATACCAATTTAGAAACCAGAAAGAAGAAAAGATCATGATGAACAAATAACAAGAAGACAATAAAAAACAAAACTAGGATATTCAATTAAGACCTGAACTTCGGAACAATGTGTGCTAATGCCACAAATAAAAGGATCATGTTTAAAGAGATCTCAGGGTTTGGAAACGAGGATATCTAGGGGTTTATGCTTTCCTTTTCTATACAATTATGGTGGAAACGGATTTGTGCTTTCCAAGAACTACAGGCAACAGAACAAATGATTTCCATCACGTGTCATCCATACACAACCATACCCCTTGTTATCTACATGAATGATGAATCTACATCATTTTTCCCTTTTGAGGATGACTGCAAATCACATCATTAGCTTCCTATTGAAGGTAGCTGAAAATATAACTCAGAAAACCACATAAAAATTTCAACTAAAAACTTCAATAGTACTGGTGTAAAAAGAAACTCATCCAGGTTATCACTTTGCTTTATTTTCATGAATCTCATCTCTCAGCAGGCATTCTGTACTATTATTACAATGTTGTTGTTTTTTTGTTTGGGGGGGGGGGGGAAACCCAGAGGAATAAAGCTCTATAATCCATGGTCCAAAGAAAGAAATACCATTCATTTGCTTCTTTAAAGTAGAATCACAAATCAAACTTTTAAACCAAACATCAAGATTTGTAAAAATTCTGGAAGCTTCAACTCACCTATTGTGACTAATATGACCAAGTAAGATCAACAGAAGTCAAGAACAATCAAGAATGGCCAATAACACATTACATGTCTCAATTCGAAATGCAACCTAGCAATTGTTGTTCATCACTGATTCAGCTAGGGGCAGTTAGAATAGATTACAGAATTTGGCTTCTTTACTTTTGTTCAAAGAATTTTGCTTCTTTACTGCCACTGAATTCTGTTATTAACACTGACCCACTAGCTCATTAACAATAGCATTGTTTCACAGTTATAGTTTAATTAGTATGCCACATTTGGTTTTTAACACCGGCTTTCCAACCGTTTTCACAAAACATTATCAGATTTAAATTGACTTAAGATTCGGGAATCATAACACTTGTTCACTTTATTTAGGAAAAGAAAGCTCAATGGGCCATACAATCTATTACCCTAGATACATAATGTCACATACCACATCTATTAGTTAATTAAAGTTGAAATTCTTTTTGGCGAAAGGTCTAAAGATGGTATAAACTTATTCCACATTCTTAAATCATCCACAATGCAATTTATTTAACACAAAAAAAAAAAAAAAAAAAAAAAGCAAAAAGCAAAAAGCAATTGCAATAACAAGGAAATAAGGTTAATGAAGCAAGTACCTGCAAGCCTCTGGTGTTAAGCTTTTTTATGGCAACAACAGTTGGCTCACCCCGACCATCTGGAGGCTTAATTGTACCTTTATACACACTCCCAAAACCACCTTCTCCAATCTTTAGCAATCTATTGAAGCCATTTGTAGCTTCCCTCAGCTCTTGGAAATTGAAAACTCTCAAATTGTGCTCCTTTTCTTTGTACAATTCTGGTATGCTCCTAGGAGATGGTAATGAACTCGATGACTTGCTTGCACGCGTTATAGCCGAATTATCTGATTTATTTTGATTATTCAGCTCTGGGGCTGAATTTGATCCTCTCTTGTTCTTGGATTTGTCCTTGAAGAAGAAACACTTCATTTTTTTTTTTTTTTTGGTTTAATCTTCTGGTATCAAACTTCAAAATTCAATTTCTTGTAGTGATTCTCAATCTAACCCTCCTCTTAGTTTATCTCAAAATGAATGGTGTCAGCATCAAAATTAAACCATTAGAGATCTATTTCAGAGAGAAAGAGAGAGACATAAAAAGCTACAAATAAAGACTGGAATTGATGGAAGGAAGAGAAGAAAAAGGAAACCCAGGTGAAAGAAAGAAAAAAAGAAGAAGAAAACAAGGAAAGAACAGTACAGTAATGGACCCCAGGAGGGAAACAATAGGTTTATAGGAAAAATAATGGAAACCCAGATGCCAAAAGAATGAGAAGAAGCTAATTATAAAGATAAGTATGCAAAAGAAAGAAATTCCACACGATAATTGGAAGTTTGGAACACAAGGTGTGAAAAGCTAGACAGAGCTAGATAAGGATTGAATTGTAAGATGAAACAGACAAATAGGTGTTTAAATGGAAACAGCACTACATTAGAATGGGAATTGAACTTTGAAAAGAAATGTTGAAGCTAATAAATTAGCTAAAAAGCAAAAGATAGATGAGAAAACAAAATCAAAATGCCACGGAGAAATGGGTGTCGTGTATGAAACGGAAAAATACAACGCATGCAAGTGACGCAACTAAGACCAGATTTCCGCACAGAGACAAAGACCAAGAAGACCTTGTCTCAATGTGTATCTCTCTCCTCGTTTTCATTGAACTTTTGGTACTATGGTTTTCTTAAACATAGCGCGTTTGGTACTATGGTTTTGGGTTCTGGTCTGCAGGGCCTCTTGACCTTTGGATCACCCGTTTCTTCGAGATTTACCTTGAAAAAATTCATAAGAAGAAGACAGCTAGCAAAGCTGAAAAGTAGTGTATTATTGAAAAGGTAGCACTCGTAAAAAGAAATTTTTAATTTTTTTTTTAAAAAGGACAATTATTTGTGTCACAATTCTGACATTACCAAAAAAAAAAAAAATAGTAAATTCAAGTGAAAATTACATGTATGTTATAATCTAAGTCGTGAAGAAAGTATAATAAAGAGTGTGATACTAAAATTACTCTAACAATTATCTAGAAAATTTAGCAACAACTAAAAAAAAGTAGTACTGTTAAAAAGGAAACAACATCTTTTCTAGTAAATTTACCAAAAACAAAAAAAGTAGTACTAGTAAAAAGGAAACAACATTTTTGCAGTAAATTTAGCAACAACATAAAAAAGTAGTACTAGTAAAAAAGAAAAGGTTCCGACCCACCAGGAAGTGAGAACTGAGAAAAGAAACGAAAAGAAAAGACCACGTTCCATGAACCCGGTTTTGGGTTTGAGTTTTGGCAAGTTGTCTTTAAAAAGTTTAGCATGTGGCATAGGACTCATTATACTGGTGAGTGTGACATATGCATGCACTAAATGCTCAATCTATCTATCTCTCTCTCTCTCTCTCTGTGCCGTGTTGGACGGGAATCACGGAATGAATATAATTTTATACCAAACTAGATTAGAGGAAGCCCTCTAATCTACGTACCAAGTTTTTCTTCAAACCGAATTAGAAGATGTTGTATTTTGCTCATATTTGTTTCTTGACCATGTCCAAAGAGTCTTCATGGGAGTGTTTAATTAGAATTGGTTTACCATGTTGAATAATAGGTTGAGGTTGCAAGGGTAGTTAATCGATCCTGTGGTACGGTACATTTATATTTTGAAGAATTTGAACTATGTAGGATTATGCTATATAAACATTGTTGTAACCCTAATTTCTTGTATAGTGGATTGATAGCTACTTGCTCTCGCGGGTATATATAGGCATATTATCAAACCACGTAAAATCTTTATGTTGATTTCTCTCTTCTATCTTTTTTTAATCTTGTGTTGGCTATTTAATGCTTCACAACAAAACAAAGGAACCTACTTCAATCTATTAGGCTAGGTTTGGATGGAAGGAAAGGAAAAAGGGATGGAAGAGAAGAAAAATAATTTGTTTGGTTGGGGAGAAAATTAAGGAAACAAAAGGAAAATGGAGGGAATGAAATTCTATGTAGCCCGCCATTTTTATTTCCTTCCAAATTGGGAGTAAATGATAAAGAAGAAAGAGTTGTACATGAAGACCTCATATATGGTGTTGATTAAATATCATATTTTTCATTTTTTGTGTTCTACTTTATGAGTGATTCTTAGGTACTCCCGGAGCACGGAGAATGGTACTCCCTCCTCTCACATTCATGGTGGGGTCCGCTCATTAAATTCATGGTGGGGTCCACCATGAATGTGAGAGGAGGGAGCATCATTTCACTATACTCCGGGACTACCTAAGAATTTTCCCTACTTTATACTCTATCAATCATGGAAAATTATTGTATACTCCCGGAATACCATAAATGCGTACTCCCTCCTCTCACATGAATAGTGGGTCCTACTAATTAAATTCATGGTGGGACCCACTATTTATGTGAGAGAAAGAAGTACGCATTTATGGTACTCCGGGAGTACCTAATAATTTTCTATCAATCACATACAACAATTTGTGGAATCTAAGAAGAACAAAAAAGTAAAACGAAAAATCTCTATTCATTTGGTGTCATGTGTATAACAATGATATATATATATATATATATATATATTTCGAACATGAGGCTTATCTCTTTCCCTTCTTGTCTACCTTGCAAACTAAACAGTACGTAAGAAGGAAAGCTATTCTCTCATTTCCCTTTCCTTTTTTTTATAGTATATTAAATTATATGACTCATTAAATCATCTAATAAATCTTATGATTACTTTAAAAAAAAAAAAAAAGCCTCATGATTATTAAATCTGTTAAGTGATTAAAGGTACATGAAAATACCTAAAAGTACGAGTATATGTCATTAATAATTCAAGAATGGCATAGAGCTAGCTTGATTTGTTTATATGTTGATAAATTTTAATTGAATAAAAAAATTGAAATATCTAATGAATTATAAACAATAATATAGGCATGAGAGAAGTCATATATATATATATATATATATATATAAATAAAAGAGGATTCACTTTTTTCAACTGCACTTTTATGTGTTTCAAAAATACCCTTATTAATGAAGGTAACTTCATTTAGAAATGAGGTCATAAATGTCAAAAAACAAATTTCATTTTGAATTCATAAGGAGAATTCCTAAAATTTAGGATTTTTTCCCCTTTGTTACTGCTTATTTCTAAAGTATATTTTTTTTATTCATTTGAAAAATAAAAAATAAAAATATATTACTAAATTATAATAAATATAAATTATTAACATTTACTCCAAAAAATAAAAAAGTATCTAAGCACGTGTATGAGCACGTGCTCTTTTTATATATATATGCGTGTAACGTATAATCCCACGTGATGCACCCTATCTTTACTTTGTAGTGAGACAATCTATTGTGTGATTATAAAGTGGTATAGAACGCATGCAAAGAATAATTTGAGATCGAAAATAATAAAAGAAGAAAAGAGGGAGAACTACCACTAATTAAATATTTTAGAAGTAATCTAATGAGAGATGAGTCACATATATAAATCATTAGAAGAAATAATATATTTATGCATACCCATAAAAAATTACAAATTTTAATAATTTAAAAACGTAGTTTTGTATTGTTGCAATTCACTTCTGTTGCTCTCATGCATGGACTAGGGATAAGGAAAACATTGAAATCAATCAATTTTTTAATCGAGCTAGTCAGTCTACGCAGACAAATTCTTTTGAGTGTGAAGGAAGATATGCAATCTGGTTTTTAGGCCCACTCTGTGTTTATATAGCTTTTGCGCACACAAATTCATGGAAACGAGAGGACAAAATCGTATTGGAATGGATATGTTCTTTGGCATACATAATAGCGGTTCAACGATAATAGTTTGTATCGTCGTGTTTCACACTACAAAATTTTTATTCAAAGGGTCAATGTCCAATGTAGGGGTGGAAAGTTGAAGCAATATTGTCTCCTATCTTAATCGCTTTGGGTGTTGGCCTATTCAAAATATATTATAAACTATAGTAAGGCAAAGCTCCCAATGAAATTTTTTTGACCCAGCAGGCAATGGTGGAGTAAAAAATTATTTTCTTAGGAGAAAGCTAAATATATCTAGAACTTAAGGTTAAGGTGTTCGAAATTTGGATGGATGAGAAAGAGAGGAGAGTAGGAGAAGGAAAGAGTTTGAGGTTTTGGAGAGGTGAGATACCTTTCCAAACTCTCTCATTTTAAATTCTCCCAAATTGGTGAAGTTGAAACAAGGATTCCTCTTATATTAGCATTTTATAAATTATAAATTTTACCCTTATGGTGTCAATTTGAATATATTTGTTTAATGAAAGTTTTATGATTTTTATATTAAAAAATTGAATAAAAGAGAGGTATATTAGCAAATTTGTATGATGTTATTTTTTTTCTAATATTAATTTTTAAAATATCCTAATAAAGTGAGATATCTATTCCCCTTTACTTAATTTTTAAGACATTCAAATAAGGGGAATGAATAACTAGCTTAATGGTTTATTTGGATTGAGGGGATGAGAGGGAGAGTAGATAGAGTTGATTGGGAATTAACCTATTGTGGATTCCATTTAGCTATCGTCAGAAGCGGACGCTATAAATTAAAACATTCTATTAAAAAACAATTACGTCCTTAATTTTGAATGCTTTTCCTTTTGAAAACATGCATCATATATTGATTCATGGTAAATACTTTGACCATATTTATTTATATTTTAAAGATTAAACTTTTTAGACTAATTCTATTTCCCGTATAAAAAGCTAAAAAGTATGTGAAGTTTGAAAGTCTTTTAAATTATGGGTAGTAATCAATATTCTTAAAACATTTAAAATTAAGATATTTTTGTAATAAAAAACAATGTGAAATTAACAAGCAAGAAAACACAGAGTAATAGACGGCAAAAGATATATGTGTCCAAACATATACAATAATAATATAAAAGAGAATATATCAATACAAAAAATCCTACCATCAAAACAAATTTTAAACAAAGAGTAAAATTATATACACAACAATTTTTACAACAGTTTTCACAATAATTAAGTTGGTAAATTTTTATTTTCATGTGAGTCCTTCACAAATACCATTTTATTATTTACCATTAATAATTTTCTACTTCAACAAAATATGAAATATATTGTGAAAATTCTTGTGGTCCAGTGTTGCTAAACAAAATAACAGGTCACAAACAAAATAGTAATCTTCTCCAATTTACATACATGTATGAAATTGAAAATAAAAAATTAATGGCAAAAAAAGGGATAGAAAATACGAAGAAAAAAAATCTCTCTCTCTCTCTAGATGGCAAACACGGGGTCTTAGACTTAGAGGGCGTTTGGATTCAGCGGCTGCGTTTCCACGTTTTAGTTTTCACGTTTTGCTTTTTTTTTTTTTTTTTTTTGATTTTGCTGCAGAGGGGGACATGCGCGCAGTGCGGCACTGTGCGCGTACTGTGCGCGCACTGTTCATGTACTTTTTTATCAATTTTTTATTAAAAATGGGTCCCGCATCACTATTCACACATTTAAAAATTATTTTGCTACAGTGTTTTCAGTTTTCAGCAATAAGTTCTATCCAAACAGACCCTTAAAGTCCAACCCTGCTTTTTGGAATTCAATCGGTTGTAAAAGGTAAACTATGCTTTTTATTCAATCTTCTTTAAGTTATTGCTTTTCTACCATTTCTTTTGAGACAAAAGTTTACCCGCCATTTGTTTTAAAGACACCTGTAAATTACCTAATACAAGAATGGACAAGCCTTTCAATTATTTTAAGACCACAATTTTTAGTGCTCATTTTTTCCATAATTATCTTATACAATAGATTGTGACTCTCCGGCACTTTTATTAGTTTATATGGAATTTATATAGTATTAAAAAATTATAAATACATAAAATTATTATTTTTAAATACATTAAGATATAATCATCTATTAAAAAAGACAAAATAATAATAATAATTTTTTTTAATACTAGACTAGCTAGGATTTTTTTTTTATTAGAGCATTCACAGTGGTGGTGCTAAAAATTTTAGCTTTTAGTACCTTAAAAAACTACTTTATCTATTTTACTACCTCACATTACAATAAACTCAGTATCAAATGTTCTATTTTTTTTTATTACTTCATATAAAATAATATAAACAACTCATTAAAATAATAAAGGACGAGAGAGAATTTGAGTTTTTTATTTGAAGGAAGAGATATAATCTTAATAAAATATTGTATTCATTTTTAACAACTTGATATAGTCAACTAATAATTATACTAGTTTACTGTAATTGCAAAAAATTTAGTTTTAGCTTCTGCTTCTCTTATAATACATGATTTTTTGGTTCATTGGTGGTAGAATAGTTTTTTTTTTGTTGCTAAAATACAATCACCATTATGAATGTATTTATTATTTCTATTACGTTTTTTGGTTAGATAGTTGCTATTTGAGTTAGACTAATTAAGCTAATTGGGGGAAAAAGGGCTTTGAAAAGAGCCCAACTACAAAAATATAATATAATATATATATATATATATATATATATATATATATATATATATATATATATATATATAGAAATAAATAAATTGGAACTAGGGGACCCGGGCTCCACCTGAGTCCGTCTCTGATATGAATCAACCACTTATTATAATTGTCGTGGTAAATAGTGTGAGAAAGGGTGAGGTGGTAGAATTTTTTGTGTGGCTTTAGGCCGAGAGGCCACCAGCTTTAATGCACTAATTATATAAAAGTGGCAAAAAATAATAAAAATTGTGTGAAATGTCTTTTGACTCTTTTTGATATTTTATTCACGGTTGACATAAAGAAAATTCCAAAAGGGGCTATTAAAGTAAAGTAATATATTACTTATATGTTAATAGGATAAATCAAAGGATTTCCACCAAGACTCTTTAGATCATATGAAAACAATGTTATTTTTTACTAGGGAAAACTCTAAAGGTGCCTATTACGAAATTTATAATACAGTAAATGGAAGTCAAATTATGCCAAAGAGCTTTAGACTTAATTTGGCAACTTCCGGTATTTTTAAGGGAGAAGTCATGATAATTATTTTGATGATATTTTTTTAAAGAAATATTTATTTTGTAGAGAAATTATACAATATTTTAGAATTTAATTAGTAGGTTTTATCATGAATTTAATTAGTGGAATCTATTATGATGTGAGAGAAAAGAGTATAATTTTTTTTTTGTTCTTCAGAAAAGAGGAGAGAGTATACCACTATTATACTTTCGGAATATTATATATAATTACTCATATTGATCTAAAGACTTTAAATTTTAAACAAGATTATTCAAAAATAAAAATAATATTATAATCATTAAATTCCAAAAGTATATATATATAAACAAAGTCAATAACTTTTGGCAATCCTAATGGGATTTCCATTAACTCTCAAACTTCAAGAGTTGTTGAAGAAGAAATGGGCTTCCATTAGCAGCAGTAGTGGTAGTTGGCACAAACAATATAATTTAAGCTAAATTATAGTTTCTAATTATTAATATAAGTTCGTGAACAAACTCAAGCTTGTTCAACAACCCCAAAAAAAAAAAAAAAAAATCGAGCTTGAACATGTAAACTTGTTTTAATAAACTTAACTCTATCTTGTATTCAAAATAAAATCTTTTGTATTTAAAAATCTTAAATTTTTAGTACTTGACTTGGCTCAGCTTATGTATTACATCCTTAATTTTGAATGTTTTTCAAAAACATGCATCATGGATTCATGGTAAATACTTTGCCCATGTTTACTTATATTTTAAAGATTAATTTTTTTAGACTAATTCAGTGGCGGCTCCAGGAATGTTTCTCAGGGTGTTCCTGGCTAGTGGCGGCTCCAGGAATGTTTCTTAGGATGATCTTGGCAGAGACAAACTCAGGATTTGAACTTAAGGGGGGCTCGAAGCGAAATGGTCAATTTCATACTAAGGTCATTTAAGTTTAGTTAAGAAGAAAAAAAATGATATATTTGAGTACCAATCAATCCTAATGTACCTTTTAGAGTTATCACTTTATATATATATTATATTTAATTTGTTTATAAATTAGAACCCACTTTTTATTTATTTATTTAAGAGCTTTTAAAAGATGTAAATTCATATAATCTATTTTTAAGCCATAAATTCATATATGTATTGTGTGTTTGGCATGACTTAATTTTGCCAGATTATTTTACTATTTAGTTTATTTTTGCTACTATTCAAGGGTCTTTCTGTACTTTTTGGTACTATTCATGGGTCTCACTGTATTATTTTCAACTAATTCTTACATTTATCTACAGTACTTTTTATAAAAAAAATTTCAATTTTAACAAAATAAGCGTATCACAAACAAACCTCTAGCTTAATAATATATTACACAAGATACATTTTGATTTCTATCCCAGCTCATTAATATGAAAAACAAAATAGATAAAAGGTAGGAAAAAGAAAGATGTGGAGAAGTGTCCCACGTGTAGAGTAGATGGACTCTTGGACAAATTACAATGGTAAAAACCACATGTGTGTCTTACATTTTTGACCAAAAACTTAAAAGTAGATATAGGGAAAGTAAAAAAACCTCTTGAGAAAACAAAGAGACAGTGGGCTGGTGGAGAAATTGAAGTAGAAGAAAGAAAATAATGGAGGAAGATTTCAGCAAACTAGTGGAGAAATCTAAGCCAAAGAAAAAAAAAATAGAGGAGGATTTTTGTTGTTCAAACAACAGACATCATCAACCATAACAATATGATAGTCCAAGCAAAAAGAACTGAAGAAGCATAAAGGATTTAGGTAAAAAAAGACGGTTGTTGGAGGAAGAATAAGAGTTGAGAGAGTGAAATTGGGGGAGAGAAATTTAAATGGGTAAAATTGGGAATTTGTGATTTCTATTTTGTTATTTTAGATTTGTGGTATGATTATATTATGTATTTTTTTGTTTAGACCAAAATTTTTTTTCTATTCGAAGGTTTTTCTTGTTACGGGTTGTTGACTATTGTCATCTCTTTGGGCTGATTTGATGAAATTTTGATGATGGGGGCCTAGATTTTGGAGAGGGGGGGGGGGGGGGGGGCCAGTTGTATGTGAGTATCTAACTTGAGGGTGTTTCTAATTATTTTTTAGGGTGTTCCTAATTATATTTTAAGGGTATATAAATAAAAAATTTAAATTATTATTATTATATATATATATATATTTTTCAGGTCTGGGTGTTCCTGAACGTGGCGCTGCCACTGGACTAATTCTATTGCCCGTATAAAAAGTAAAGAGTACGTGAAGTGTGAAAGTCTTTTAAATTATGGGTAGTAACATATTCTTAAAACATTTAAAATTAAGATATTTTTGTAATAAAAAAAAAAGCGAAATTAACAAGCAAGAAAACACAGAGTAATAGTTTACCAAAGAAAATATTTTTGTCCAAACATATACAATCATAATATTAAAGAGAAAATATCAATACAAAAAATCTTACTATCTAAAGAAATTTTAAACAAAGAATAAAATTATATACACAACATTTTCTGTAACAATTAAATTGGCAAGTTTTTATTGATTCTCATGTGAGTCTGCCACAAACACCACTTTATTATTTGTCATAAATAATTTTCCACCTCAACATATATGAAATATATTGTGAGAATTCTTGTGACCCAATGTTGCTAAAGAAAATAGCAGCTCCCAAACAAAATAGTAATCTTCTCCAATTCACATATGAAACTGAAAAGGAAAAATTAATGGCAAAAAAAGATAGAAAATATGAAGAAAAAATCTCTCTCTCTCTCCAAACACAAGGTCTTAGAGTCCAACCCTACTTCTTGGAATTCAATTGATAGTAAAAGGTAAACTATGCTTTTTATTCGTCTTTAAGTTATTGCTTTTCTACCAAGTCTTTTGAGACAAATGTTTACCCACCATTTGTTTTAAAGACACCCGTAAATTACCTACTACAAAAATGGATGTGCCTATAAATTATTTTAGGATCACAATTTTTACCTCATATTTTTTCACAACTATTTTATATGGCAAATAATGACTTATTGTCCATTACTTTCATACATCCACTATTTTTTTTTTTTTTTTTGCCACTCAAAATTAACTATATAATAGTTGTGGCAAATAGTGTAGGAAAGGGTGTGGTCCTAGAATTTTTTGTGTGGCTTTAGGAATTAGGACAAGAGGCCACCAGCTTTAATTCACTAATTATATAAAAGTGACAAAAAAGTTATAAAAAAATGGCTAAAATGCAAAACTCACATTCTAAGTTTCACCATTTTTCATTTTAGTCTTATAAGTTTAGATTTTGTTATTTTAATCTTCTAAGTTTCATTTCTTCTCAATTAAGTCTTCCATTAACGTGCTGTTAGTTTCTACCGTTAACTTTTATTTATTCTTTATTTTTTTTTAATTCTTAATTTTAGAAAAAAAAAAACTTAATTAAAAAAAAGCTTAATGATAAATCACCTGTTCAAGAATAAATTGTTTCAGCGCTCTAACCTTCAAACCTCTACGAATGATTCCTTGGACAGTAGGAAAATGAGGATCATCGCACGAAGTGTTCAAGAATAAATTGTTTTTCAAACCTTCAAACTTGTTCACGAAGTGTTCAACTTCAAATTAACCTGTTCTAATAATAAATTGTTTTTTCACTAGATATCAAATTCTCAATGCATTCATAATACCTTCTATGGCGTCAACAAATGGACAAGCACAATCATAAGTCAGGCATATCTTATAATTGGAGACAATGCAATGATGGGGAATTGGATTGCAACGGTAATATTAATATACCAGATCTCGAAGTGATTTATTTGGCATTGCACACCCCTTTCAGATCCCTCTTTCTCATTCTTAGTTTCTCACATCAGGTATTGGCTTCTTTTTTATTTTATTTTAATTAAGGTTTTTATTTTTCTAAAATTAAGAAATAAATAAAAATATAAAATTAAATAAAAGTTAACAGCAGAAACTAACAACACATTAACGAATGACTTAATTGGAAATGAATAAAACTTAGAGAACTAAAATGACAAAATCCAAACTTATAGGACTAAAATGAAAAATTGTGAAATTTAGAGGGTGAATTTTGCATTTTGGCCAAAAAAAATATTGTGTGAAGTGATGTTTTTTTGACATTTTATTCATGGTTGACATAAAGAAAACTCCAAAAGGGGCTATTTAAGTAAAGTAATATATTACTTATATTTTAATAGGATAAATCAAATGATTTCCACCAAGACTATTTAGATTATATCATATGAAAACAATGCCATTCTTTATAGGGAAAACTCTAAAGGTGCCTATTACAAAATTTATAATACAGTCAAAGGAAGTCAAATTACGCTAAGATATTTAGAGTTAATTTGTTTCCTTTTGGTATTTTTAAGGGAGATGTCATATAAATTATCTTGATAATATATTTGTTTTAAAGAAATATTTATTTTGAAGGGAAATTATATAATATTTTGGAATTTAATTAGTAGACTTTATTGTTAATTTAATTAGTGGAACAATTATAATGTTAGAGGGGAGAATACATTTTTTTTTTAAGAAAAGAGGAGAGAGTACATCATTATTATGCTTTGAAATATTATATATAATGACTCATATTATTGAAGAATTTAAATACTTTAAATTTTATACAAGATTATTAAAAAACAAAATAATTCTATAATCATTAAATTCCAGAAGTATATGTATATGTATATGTATATATATACATATACATATACATATATAACGAAGTCAATAACTTTTGGCAATCCTAAGATTTTAAAGTGAAAGGAAAGTTAAGATTATTGATGTATGAATAAAATTGTCACAACAGGGTAAGGCCCACACAATACGTGGAATCCATATGTAAGACTTTAGGGTGTGCTTGGATACCACTTATTTTGTTGAAATTGAAAAATTTATGAGCTTTTTGGTAGACTTGTTTAAACACATATTTTTAGTTTTTAAATAATATTACACGCATTTTCACATATTTTTTCACCCACACGTATTTCCAAAAAAATTGAAAACTATTGTTTAAACACACGTACCAAACGAGCTCTTATTGCTGAAAGTATTGTAGATAAAGATAAAAGTTAGTTGAAATAGTACAGTAGAACTCATAAATAGTACCAAAAAGTACAGTGAGATTTATTAACAAAAATAAGCTGAATAGTGAAATAATTTTAATTTATAATTCCTTCCCAAAGCACGCTTACGAGAATTCTTCTCTCGTGATGTGAAGGACCGCATGCTAGTGCTAGCATGTATATACACTCTTATTAATATTTAAGGTCCTTAACGATGACCTTTTGTCAATTTTCTTTAGCTGACTACCCATTATTGGATGTTGCCTCTTCGCAATGCCTTTATAGGTTTGCTTGTCTTTCCTTTAGTCTTCTAAGTGAGATAAAAAAATAAAGGGTAAATTACGTATTTGGTCCCTATTCTATACACCATATTTCAATTTGATCCCTAACATTTTAATTGTGTCAATTTGGTCCCTAACCTTTCTTTACCGTGTCAATTTACTCCTTACAGTTATTTTTTGGATGAAAATTAATGACATGTCTAATGGCCAAAATAAAAAATTAGTTTCTGTTGATGTGATAATAAACTAAAATTTTATTTTGGCTATTTGCTATGTAAACAATTTTCATCTAATATATAATGGCAAAGGCTAAATTGACACAACATTAAAAGGTTAAGGACCAAATTGACACAATTGAAAGATTAAAGACCAAATTGAAATATGGTGTAAAGGCTAGGGACTAAATATGTAGTTTACCCAAAAATAAAATTTGGTGGATAAGCTGATCACGAGTTCTATGACACTACAAGAACTTCACCGAGTTGAAAACAATTTCTAGTACTAATATAATAATATCAAGCGAAGAAATAACAATGTTCTTGCAGGGTAGGATTTGACTAACTTACCGTCCTACTTCATATTGTGAAAATTAACTGAAAACAATGCAAAAAATAAAAAATATATTTTCTGATATTAATGTTGAAGTATTAAAAGAAAAAAATTCAAATTAAGAGAGTGATCTTCAAGTCTATGACCTACATTATTGACTGTTAATGTTTTGAATACTGTTTCAGGCCATGTTTCAATTTGTCAATTGGATCGAAATATTTTGGTAACAATCTCTTTTAGCTTACCATTTTGGAGTTACAGACTTACAGCTGAAGCTTTATACTATGAGGACGTTTGGATAGCGCATTTGCACGTCCACGTCCACGTCTACATCTGGCCTCTTTTTTTTTTTTTTTTTTTTTCCTCAAGCGCGTCTGTCACTATTCATTGGCCATGAACAGTGATTTTAGGCCAATGAACAGTAATTTTTGGCATAAACAGTACTTTTTACACATTTAAAAATTATTTTGCTACAGTGTTTTCAGTTTTCAGTTTTCAACAATAAGTTCTATCCAAACACACTCTATATTACAAAATGTCTATACCTATGTTTACATCACATGGGATTATGAGTAAAGAAAAAATAATGACATGCTTAATATCATCATTACATAATATAAGTACATAACATGTCATATATGAGTACATAAAAAATATATATTAATGAAGAAAAAAAAAACCATGTCATATGACTCATATGTGGTGTACACCCAAAAACCACAATTTAATTTCAATTCCTTATTTGAATTTGTATATATAGTTGTCTTTTATTTTGGGCATGTATGTTTGGTATGCTATAATAGGTCATGTAATAAAATGTTATTCATTTGGAATAACTATTCGGTTGTTTAGTTAGATATTTATTACATGAAACAACTATTCCTCTCTAAAAGAAATATAATAGTTCCTAAATAACTATTTATCTCTAAATGTAGTAGCTATTCCTTAATATTGTAAGACTAACTTAATTATTAAGTTTCGTTCAATGTCCCATATGATAACATACATGTGATATTAGAGGTTTAATAAGGAGTTAACTGCATATCCTTAACTATAGGTTAATGAGCCTAACCCAGCTGGATATGTAGTTAAATGAACATTGAACACCCAAGGCAAATTAATGAGCCCAACCCAGCTAGTCAGACTCAAAAAAAGGAAAATAGCAATGATAATAAATGTCACTTTTGTAATTTGTGCATAATAAATATAATTTTTTTTTCCAAAACTATAAAAATGTGGTCTTATTCTTAATTCACATCCAAACGTATTAATAGGAATAGTTATTCCATTATGTCACATTTTATTTTATTCTTAGTAATATGAATTATCATTATTAACATAATTATCATCCAGTGTACCAATCACATTCTTAGTCTTGCTTTATTTTTATAATTTTAATTAAATTAACGTCATAAAAGGTCTTTTTTTTTTATAGACGTAAAATTCAAAATCATTGGGCCATTGATAGAGTTTACCTAGAGTAAAATTAACTTAATAATTGTGTATTTCTAGTCCAATAAGTACACTTTTATTATAAGTGACATAAGGAAATATGGACATCAACTTGTCATGATCATTTCTAAGACACAACTTATATATGGCATATGAAAAAAGATGACACAGAGTATCAATTGATATTTTGCTTTAAAGAACGATGTATTATGAAGTATGAACGCATGTTTTTCTAGAAAAAAAGAAAAGAAATAGAACACGTGTATTGAGATATTTAATGGAGATTGTCCAGTTGATTATCTCCCTAACACTAGAGAGTACACACAACTAATGCATGCGAAGCTCATCTCTCTCTCTCTCTCTCTCTCTCATGTCCACTAGAAGTCTAGAATATTGTCGAATCTAATTGAAATTTTCTTAACCAAAAGATAAGTTTCAATATTATACACACGATACATAGTATTGAGATATATAATCAATACATAATATTGATATGAAACATGCATGGCGATAATTCAATTTTAATTAAAAGTTCCAAAACATAAGTTTAGTACCAAACCCATTATTTTATTTGGATGAATTACACCTCTCTCTCTCTCTCTCTCTTTATTTTAAAGATCTTGCAAAACGACACTCCTCTTAAATTATAGACAAACTGCTTTTAAAGTTTGTATAAATGTAACAAATTAATCCATGCTATTTCACTTCTTGTTTTTCTTTTTTAAACAAAATATTCCTCTAAAAAATTTCTACTCATTTATATAAATCTCAATCGGGAATTGTCATTTCCTCCATAACCTTAAGGGAGAATTGTCCATAATTTAGTTACACTTTATATATATATATATATAGAGAGAGAGAGAGAGAGATGGTCAATTGGTAAGGAAAAATGATGTACTTTTTAAAATTTTTTAATGCGCACTAGAAAATTGTCTAATCTGATTAGACTTTTCTTAACCAAAACAAAGGATAGCATGAAAGGGAACTCCCCCAGCAAGATCTAAAAATTGATTTTTTGGTGTGAAGTGTGAACACAAATGGCTACTACTATTTTCTTCTCCACGTGTGGCTTCACTAATACGAAATACATACGTATTAATGGCGTGGGAGAAAGCAAGCATTAAGCTTTTCAATTCCCTCCATTGTTGCTAATCTATTTGACCTTGGCCTCTTGGCCTTTTCCCTGTTTCTTTTGTGGGTCTCATTTCAATTTAACTATGATTACTTAACAATGGCAATATGGCATAATTACTAGGAATGCACCCTAAATACAATTTGAGATTTCAGTTTAAGATCTCCAATGCAATAATTAGGACATCCATTTGACTCAAGTTGTAAATTTGTAGCAATAATTATAATCCCAAGTTCAATGACAAATTAATAAGAGACTGTTTTGCTGTTCATGCATAATCACGATACCTTTTGGAAGCCATAGAATATCAATTTGATGAACTGTCCAAAATGATCACTGTATCATTCACATGCCTTCTTTTTTTCTTTTTCTTTTTTGATTTCTGGGTCATTGCGTTAACTCGTTCGGAGTGCCATGGTTGTCGTCACCCAACACATTAAATCTGTTACCAAACCCTCTGTTCCGAATGTAATAACTATGCATCCTTTTTTCCACCTCAATAGGGACCTCAATCCCCGTGCCATGATTGTCCCCACCTAAAAGATAAAATTCTTATTGAACCCATAGTTTTGACAATCTGATCGACCGGTCAAATTGGATTGGAATTAAGAATGGTATTAGACTATTAGCACAACAATTTCGCAAAAATACTTTTTTTTTTATGAACAATTTCGCAAAAAAAAAAAAAAAAATTGATATTGGTTTTTATTTAGATCTACTATTAACATATGTTTTTTACTTATTATTAACAACTTACTATTTAAATTTTGTGATGAAAATGTTGCATCTGTAACTTTTTTCTAGTATTAATTGGGAACTAATCATTAATTTTTTTTAAAAAAATCTAAAAATCAAAACTTTCATGGAAATAAGTGGAAGACCTATTGATCCGACGAGCCGCTCTCTAGTTTGAATGGTGGAGGTGGCATCTAGGATAATGAGTAACAATGTTGCAAGAATTGTAAAGTCATCGATGAACTCTCTCTCTTTCTCTCTCCACCACCTTAGGTTCTGATCTGTAATCACCATTCACTTTGCTCGATGGTCTCTGGTGCAACTTCACCATCTCTAAAGAATAAAGTTTAGCTTCAAACTGGTTTTAAGCTATTTCTTTCAACCTATTACATAACAATTTATAAGATTATTTATATGTATTATTTAAACAAAGTCACATAACTCATTCAAAAAGTCATACAATTAAAACTATATGTGAATGGTATTTTAACTGCCACAAAGTAGGTTAGAGGAATATAGCTTCAAACTAGTTTGGATCTGAACATTTTCCATCACTAAAGTAATCGGTCGGTGGAGCATTGTTTGGTTATAGATTCTGATGACTAGTTCAAGTATATGATATTATGATATCCCTCTCTTGGGTTTATTTATACATATTTATGTTTTTTTTAATAAATTGTGTATAATATCATTATGAGTTAGGTTTAAGTTACACATGATATAACTGGATGCGGTATTACAGAACTCCAAATCTTTTTATTGAAAAAGCATTTTGATGAATCAATTGTTGTATTACAAGATCTCCTTATACCTTTTATGGTTGCAAAATATCAAGATTATCAAAGAATAATAACTATCTAATTATAAAGTGTTTAAACTTAAAGTTATGTTTTTCTACATTTAAACTTATATACAAAACATGAATATGTGGATTAGATAGTTAACACATGATTAACACAAAATTTGAAATACGGATTAATAGTAATGGAAACATGTAATCCAACTATCATATTTTTAAAATATTTTTATAAAATTTATGGAATGTAATATCTCAAAGAATTACATTGGATGTAATATCATCCCAACCCTACTAGTATTTACTATTTACACTTTATCAGTATTTTCTTTCTACCTTATAAAAGTTTTGAAAGTTGCTTACTTTTTAAAATTTTTATTATTTTAATTAATTATTAAATTAATCATGATATCATCATATTTCAATCTTCGATCCAATCCCAGTCTAACCTTAAAACTTTTTTTTTTTCCAACACTAGCCTCAAAACCTTGAAACTCTTCATTTTTTTTATTCTTCTAACGGTTCAGTTTTCAAATTGTATTCAAACCCTTCTAGGTTGAACACTTGAACATAATAGAATAATGCTAAAGACACAATTATTTTCATCATCTTTTTCAAAACTTGCTAAAATGATAAGTTGGAAGCAACATCACTTATACACGAATCCACCATTACCATCATTTCTTTTTTACCAAATTAACATTAATTTTATGATGCATCAATCATAATAATCAAGTCAATAGTCGTTAAAAAAAGCTATGAAAACATTTATGTTCCTAAAGTCATTGATGGAACATATATTTATCCTTTTCGATATTGCAAGGACCTCAATCCTTCTCCTTCCTAACAAATTGAAGAGAGTAGAATTAACATTTTTATTTAATTATAAATCTAATAAATCTTTATCCAAAAATGAATTTTCTCAATTTCAAAGTTAATGGTCGTGGTTCCTTTTTCATCCCCCATACATTGGATAATTATAAATAATTATAAAGATGAATTTTTTAGGAGTGGCCGCAAGGTGTTGGCTAAAAGATTTGAACTAAAATCTTATGAATGACACGGGATCTAAAACCACAAGACTAATTCCATGAAATTTCTCCCATTCTGTTTAAATTTCTATAGTTTCTCTTTGTTCGAGGGAATAGATTTTTTTTTTCCTGTTCTTTTCAATGAATGGGCAAATGTACCGCCTGTGGAACCTCAATATCCACGGGTTTATTAGCTAAATGGCAATTGGCACATACAATACGGCCGGTTGCTTCGCGTGGATTTTCATAACCCTGCTGTGCAAAAATGGGATAGACATTTGAAATGGGTGCCCTAATCATTATTATGTTCACTAATCACTAATAATAGTGGAATCGCTGGCGCGGAGTCAAAAGTGAAGTGGATTATGACCCAACACCATTGATGAAACAATTCACTAAACTCACAATTCTAACCGGTTTTTATATTAAATCATATGATTTAGATCGGAAAACGGTAAGAACAAGCAAAATACGTGGATACGCCTTTAGAAGTTTCAGGGGAATGTTACTAACATGTAGGAATAATAATACCTAGTCTTTCTTTTGTTGACCTTCATTTCATTATCATTAAGATTAAGTAAAAAGTATAAAAAAATAGAGTCAAGATAGATCACTATCTATCACATATCCCTATTTCTCATTTTATCCAATCCTTACGTTACGTCTCTCGCTTGTCTCTGCGAAATAATGGGACGATAGTCTATTACATTATTGACAGGGGTAGGGGTTATTTCTACGGGGAAAGTCATCTCCAAGGAAGGAAAACAAAGTCACCTAAATGATAGCAATCCACGCCAACTTACAAATAATTACTTTAAAACTCCTTTGTAAATATTAATATCCAAATATAATTCTTCATTCCACTCACTAAAATAAAGGTTTTTTTTAAAAATATTTTATTCAACAACTTTGGATAACATTAGAAATAAAAATGTTTTCCAAAAAAGCTAGTGTGACTTCTTCAATCCACGCCTCTGTTTCTTTCTTCTACCCATTTTTCACTCCTTGCTAGTCTATGTAGTGCCATATTCCCCTCTTACAACATGAGAAAGGTTTCATAATCCATATTCTAAAAGCACTCAAATCCAGCTTTGATTTGCTTTGCTTCATCAATAAGATACACTCTAATAGGTATTAAAATTTGTATATATTCACAATAGACTTCCACTCACCCTAATAAATAAGCAATAAAAAAACTGATGATCTCAAGTGAATTATTGAGCCCACCCCAGGTAAAAAATTGTGATGATGACCACAAATGCGCAGTTACTAACCAAAAGCTTTTTTCCTCTATTCTCTCTTTGCTTGTTTCACTTCACATTTATCTTAGCATGACTAAAATTTATTGGATTCCCTGACTTGATTTTGACATTCCAAAGTTACAAATGGACAGTTGTAATAAGATGATCTCAAGTGAATTATTGATCCCACCCCAAGTAAAACAGTGTGAAGATGACCACAAATGCGCGATTACTTAACCAGAAGTTTTCTCTCATTTCTTGTTTCACTTCAAATTTTATGTTTGCATGACTTCTGCTTTATGGTTAATGGATTCTATGACTTGATTAATTAATTCTGACATTCCAAAGTTCCCAATTGTACAATAACAGTTGTAGAATAACACTAGCCCAACCCAAGACCTGGTGAAATGTGGGCCCAATTTGCTCAACTTGATAAATAGATCAGGATTTGAGCAATGTTAAAAACACAAAATTTCATAATATTTTTAACAACTTGTTTGGAGAAAAGCTGTTATTTATGTTAACATAACTTTTATATAGGATTATCATTGACATCACAAAAAATTAATTTTATAATATTTTGAACAATTTGATGGGAAAAACAGTGATTTATGTTAACTTGACTTTCATATGAGATTACCATTGACATCATGTAAACCAATTACTATATGGCAAACTTTAAAAACAAATTGTAAATCTTTTTTCTCACTAGATTATTATTTGAATTTCAAACCAGTCCCCATAATAAAGGTCTAGTTACTAACATTGTTGTCAATCAAATTGTAATACTAGATCAGAATTACCACATGTAAATAAGTCGAGCGGTACATATGCAGCTAATGTTCAATTTGGAAAAATATCTTTTATATTTTTTTGTCTAACAAACAACTAAACATGTTTAAATTTGGACTTGACAATTAAACAATTCAAAATTAAAATATAATAGTTTGTTTCTTAACACGCTTATAAATATGATCCTGTTAAGATTGGGGTTATCTAAGTTTGTTAATAAATGTATAAGATTTCAAAATATTACTTTTAATTTATTGATAGTATAAACCATCCATATTGTAGTAAAAATAACATGTGATTAACAGTACACGGTTGACCAATATAATTTTTGTAAGTCATAATGTAAATCAATCTATTTAATTAACTAAAATAATATATTCTTAATTATAATTCAATTATTATAATTTTTCATAAATTAGTGAAGGGGGTAAGAAATTGTATTCATGCTATTTCTTTTACAAGAAAAAGAATGGCATAATTTTCCTCAAACCAAAATATTATCAAGAGTAATTGTAGTGACATGACTTACTTAATAGTCATGTGTCTTATTTAAATAATTTTATCAATCATATGATTTAATATAGGTGAATGGTCTTATGAACCATAACGGATACTTTGAAAGAGACACCTCAAATCCATTTTAGAGGAAAACTTTATCCATAAATTAATAAGTTAACAAAGAAATTTCATAACAAGTTATTGTTCAACCAAAAAACAAAAATCAAACCTAAAGATGTTATCTAATATCTAGTTTAATCAACTCTTGTTTGATATAAAGTTAAATTAACTAATCTTAATCTTTTAATAGGTTTAACTTTTGCATACACTTCTGTTGACAATTTGAAAATTACTCTTTAGTATTGCATATTTGCATATGTTTATTCGAACCTTATATTTGTAAGAGAACTTAAGTTTTTAGCTTCAAGAAGTGGAAAACACAGTGGCCCTGTCATGTTACTCAGGTGATATTTATGGTGAAATCACCAATCCAAGGAAATAGCCCACAAAAGTTGAGAATAGATTTGCT
This sequence comes from Castanea sativa, assembly GCF_040712315.1. NCBI lineage: Eukaryota > Viridiplantae > Streptophyta > Magnoliopsida > Fagales > Fagaceae > Castanea > Castanea sativa. The sequence goes on from NC_134022.1 coordinate 8,097,205, forward strand.
TGTCCAAGAAATAATTGCTATTCTCATGAATGCTACATATACAAAAAATTTTACAATTGTTAAGGTAACAAGTTGTTCTTAGTAGGTAAAAAAAAAAAAAGTTAATAATAAACTCAAATGAGATACAGTAAAAATTTTGTCAGCTCAATTGTTATATAATATTGTTGTGAAAATTGTTATTTATAGCATTGCTCTATTCTCGTAAAGATTTTGTCCTTGTGAAAAATTTCACTATTAATTAATGGGATGATTAGTTGTCATTTTGACTTTAAAGCCATTCATGGGATTGAGGCATGTTTGTTGACTACATAGCCATAGTAACTGTAGGTTGTCTTTGTCTAATGGCGAAAATATTACAGAAGTAATTTCCTTTGTAAATGTTTGGATGAATATCACAGGTTTAGTTTCATTATGTCACAATGAACATGTCCAACATGTTTGACCAGCATGTTTTCCAATGTTGGGTGTGCTCATATTCACTTGTGTTAAGAGAGAGAGGGACTTAACATACGTTCCATCTTTCTGCAAAGTTTTTTTTTTTTTTCTTTTTTCTTTTGGGACTTACCACCAACCTTCAATTTCATCTCTATACATGGTGGATACATATAGATGAAGAAGACAAAATATAGAACATTAGAGAATCAATAGGGCATAAGATATGCCTTGTAAGACAGTAACGTTATCTACTCTCCTTTATGAAGAGAATTGGGGTTTGAATTCCTTCCCTGTTGTTATAACTTATACTTATCAAATTAAAAAAAAAATAATAATAATAGTACATAAGATATTGCAAAATAAACAGTGAATAACAAAAATTTCCATAAATATATTATGAAGTGCAGATCAAATATTTTGTAAGTGTAGCAAATCATGGTGTTAAACAACACAATCTACACATTTTTCAGTTTCCCTCAAATAGGAATGATTTTTCAGTCGGTGAAGAAATAATCACACAAGACCACTTCCAATTGGAGCTAATGAATCCCAGCAGTAGTTTGAGAGACTAAAATTCGGGAAAGTTTGACCAATCTGCAGAAAAATTACTAGAAAGAAATCCATACTCAACTAGAGTCTAGACCAGCTCTATAAAACAGGTGTCACCAGCAGCATCACGAACTAAGCTGATGTTCCATCCATGAGATGGAAAATCATCATTGCAATCTCATTAGATGATCCTTTTCTAAATTTTTAACAAGCACTCCAAAGTAATTTCCAACCCATTGCTGGTGGGGCAAATCCTGGAATATCGCCGATGTCCTTGTTGTTTGGGTTCACGAGCTGAAATAAATAAATAAATAAATCACTAAAAAATTCATTTAACCAAATGGAAAGAAATGGGCAATGCATTCTTATAAAGCCAGCTGTTTCTCAAGTTATTAATGGCTTTTGGCAGTCACATGAGACTTACAAAACATGGAATGTTCATGGTGACTTAAGACACCCTCTCACTATACAAGGTTTAAGACATGTTGAAATGAATAACATAGAAGCAGTAAAAGGTTCTTAAATGATCTAAGAGGCCGTGAAACAAATTTTCTGGACAATGCAGTTATGAAAACAACCAAAAGATTCATCCTCAAACTCAAACTTATATGCAACTTAAGTAGTTAAGTTACAAAAGAATCTGTAAGCTCCAACTTCTCCTTCCACACCCCCCCCCCTTCCTCTGTAAGTATAACCTGTTTTCAAATAAAAAAGATCACCAATTTTATGATCCAAGTCTGTAGCATTCATCAAACTATTCAAATGATATACAAAAATTCAAATTATTATTTCCCTCTATCTATTTGCTGGTAAAGCCATCTATTCAGAAAAGAAAGGGAATTGACCTTCTCCTCAAGATGACATCAAGTTGCAATCAGCGCATTACCAACGGACATGAAAATGCGACAACTATTAGATTAACTCTTTTACTCACTCATGCACTTGTGTTTGTCTTCTTTTTTTCTTTTTCTTTTTTTAGTGAAGTTATTATTATTTAAAAAAGAAAAGAAATGAGGATATACTGAATTAGATTCTTTTATTTTTTATTAAGGTAAGCAAAAAATCACTAAGAATCACTATGTTTTACTACAACATTTGGCATTATAAAAGTATCTTCCTGCAACTTTTAAGCAAATAAGGGTTAACCAAACAAGGTCAATCTGAGATCAACTTATTTATAAAAGGTCCACTTAAAGCATAAAACAAGATTATGCAATACCATATACAGTTATATACATTTAAAAACAATAGGCCTGAGAAACTCCACAGCCCAAAAAAAAAGAAGAAGAAGAAAAAGGCCTAGTATTCATAATTTTGAAGCTACATCTATCTAATAAAGGGATGTCAAGGATTTAGTTCCAATTTGCAATTAGATGGCAAAAGCAAAATCAAGTATTTAGAAAATTAAATTTTGTTAATGGCAAAGAAAATGGATGATAAGCTATCTTACCTTTACAATAATGATGGCTATGACTCCAACGGCAATAATAAGGAAGAGTAATGCCATAATACACCTATCAGTTGCAACCTAAAGAAATAAACGAGGTAAGTAAAACAAGTAACAACTAATAGTCAATATATGACAAGAACAGGAGGAAGATACTTTCAGAGATTGACCTGCCTACCAAGTTCCTTCACAAGTTGAGAAGCTTTCTTGATCGAGAAATGGATAGTCCAGCTCATTAACACTTAACAGCCCGACTCATTTGTTCAGTCTAAACATAAATATAATTGATTTCCTTAGTTTCCATGGCATTGAAATTTTTTGAAAGATTAAACGAAACAAGAGAGAAAAACAGTAGGGGAGAGAGAGACAGAGAGACAGTTTTTAATTCAATGTGAAATATTAAACTGCCGTGAAATCCATTTTTTTAAAAGCTGACAAATTACACACCTGATCCTTGAGTGCAGCTGCAGTTTCTGTTCCAACATTGATGGTGTCTTGAACAGTCTACCACAAACAAGGAGATACTGAATTTATTTTTCTTTTGCGATGATTCCATACTTTTTTGAACAGTAAAATTACTTTTATGTTTTCTTACTCTTTTTTTTTTTTTTTGTGGGGGGGGGGGGGGTGGTGTGGGGGGAGATATGAGTTAGTTAAAAACATTCCATAATTTGTTCAGGTCTTGATACAAAACAGTGCAAGTGATACTCAAGGCAGAGCTAAAAAGACTAGTATGTTTTAGACATACAAGATACAATTCCACCTATAACCTTCTACAAGGAAATAGAGAAGAATGATAGGAAATAATGATCACACTTCAAAATAAACCTTCCATAATTTGTTCAGGTCTTGATGCAAACTAGTGCAAGTGATGTTCAAGGCAGAGCTAAAAAAACTAGTCATTTTAGAAATACAAGATACAATTCCACCTGTAACCTTCTATAAGGAAATAGAGAAGAAATGAGAGGAAAAAATGATCACACTTCAAAATAGCCTACGAAACTTATCCCTTTTCAACTCACCAAAATAAATAAAACTAATTTCCTTACAAAATGATCATGAGAGATAATCCAACCTTTTATGACCTCCAATGGCTTGATCAGTCTTGTCTATCATCCCGTTTCCACTATCTATTAGCTGTTGATTTGTCATGGCAGCATGCATATAGCCACTGCCTTGGCATTAAATATACTTCATAACTGAGAAACATTTAACATATAAACTATAAAGTACTTGAAGCAACATATATTGATATGAAATTTATCAAACATAGGGCATGATTCCAGATTAAACTTAAAGGTATGCATTGGTTACATTAGAAGCAGCAATTTACAATTTCTGAACCATAAAAAAGGTAGATGTTAACAAAGATACTTTAGACACAATACTACTGTGACTCTGATTTCATGATGTCAATGAGAGTGGTTTTTTCATATTATCATTACTATCTTAACTTATCATGTGCGTGTTTGTGCACTCACTAAATTGCATAAAAGAATTCTCAAAAAAAAAAAAAAAAATCATCAAAATATCATTAAAGCCATCAATTTGGCTAAGTACTTAGGGTTTTAAAGAGTTACTTGCACCAGCAAATAGCAGCCATCCACGGTAACTTCATCTGTAATATACATTTCATCAAACACAACCACACTAAAGTAGCTACCCAAACCAACTTCACTGTGAGGCATAGGAAGCTGGCATCTTTTCAGCTGATACAGACTATTATAACTATTCTCACTGTGAGGCATATAAAGCTCGCATCTTTTCAGCTGATACAGACTATTATAGCTATTTCTATTAGACAAAATTCCAGGACAAATCCACAACCAAATAGAAATGTCTTTATCAGGTATCCAAGAATTACGTCAAAAATGCATGAGCCATAGGTTTGTATGACTATTAAAACCCATAATTAACTCTTATTTTAGCATGAAAGACAGCCAAGAGTAGTAGACACATTAGTGAAAACTAGCACATGGGTGAAAAAGGTGTACACTTACACGATGCTAGCAAGACATTAAACACCAAGGTTATAGGCAAATTTTAATTATATCTAGATCTCAACACTGCATAAGTCATTAAGCATATTATTTACTGAGTTTTACAGGATGTTCGGTATTGGAATTGGAAATAGCTTAAATGGGGTGTAGATCCAGAATCTGTCCTACATTACAATATATAACATCTATGTATAAGACTCAATGTCTCACTGTGAGTGACAGTGAATCTATAGTTGATACAACAAACATAAGCGAAACGCAATAGCTCACCTTTTAACAAGGCCTATTAAGAGTTAAAACCATATACTGCAAACATTTAAACTACTGAATTACAAGCCTCATGAGTCATGACATGTCATGACAGGTTAAGAAATATGACTACCAGTGAGACAGTTGATCTGTCTGCAGGGTAGTTCACATTATAGACGCTGGTTGTGGGGTCACTAGTTTCTGCATACTATCCGCTGGGATATACAAACACATGTCCTTTGCACCAAAAGATGATATGATGAAAACTCAAAGGAAGTGTTGGTGCGTACTAAATACAGCATATTCATTGAACAAATTATAACACAATACCATTGAAAAAATGGTAATATTTATTCACTTCTCATTCTTTGATTACCAAACAGAAAAAAAGTTTTGCAAACTTCAATTCACTTTTTCATTACTTTTCTTTATCTAACTTCAATTACATGTAAATGTGCAAATCATAGAGCAAAATCAACATCTAAGGAGCCGAGATAGGTGCCTTTTGTAAATCAATATGAATCATAGTCCCAAATGCCAGTAAGGAAAAAAGAAAACATTATTATATATGTCGGACTGTTGGAGAAAAAGAAAAACAAGAATTACAACAAACCGTTAACAGAGAAATAAGAAATCTCAATATGCATTTGTACAGTAGTAGAAGTTTGACAGAAAAAGACATGTTAGTAAATGTCCAGGAAAAAAAAAAAGATACAAAACAAAAAAACAAAAAAAAAAGGAAGGAAACAACTAGATTATATAATGGTAGGAAGAAAGATGATAACTCACAGGTAAAAGAAGAGGAAAAAAAAATCTCCTTGACTGGATTCCTCACATTCTATGTCTCTTTGATGTCTTGCTTGTTTAACAAACGGAACCCTACTGTCTCCACCTCCATGCTCCAGGTAGCTATTGTGAACTCACTACATTGAATACAAAGAATTCTCAAAAATAAAAAATTATAAAATCATCAATATAGCGTCCACAAAGATTAAAGCCATCAAATTGGCCAAGTTCTGAGGTTTTGAATAGTTACTTGCGCCAACAGACAGCAGCCATCCACGGTAACTTCATCTGTAATATGCATTACATCAAACTCAATCACTAAAGTAGCTATTCAAACCAACTTCACTGGGATGTATATGAATCTGGTATCTTTTTATTACATACAGAAACTACTATAATATTTTCTAATAGACAAAATTCCTTGACAAATCCACAACCAAATAGACGTGTTTATCAGGTATCCTTAATCATCCAAGCATTACAACAAAAATGCATGAGCCATAAGGTTGTATAAAAATATAAACCCATAATTAACTCTAATTTTAGCATGAAAGGCTGACAAGAGTAGTAGACACATCAGTGAAAACTAGCACATTGGTAAAAAAGATGTAGCAAGGCATTATTTATATTCTTTGGTGCCACCTTCAAAGAGATCGATTCTCTTGTTTTCAAAGAATTGATGCATTTATGTATCCACAACAAATTGAAAGTAAATCCTAAGAAAAGAATAAGAAGCATTCAAGTAATTATTCAGTGATGCAAAAGATTTGAAAACAAAAGAAATGATATTATGACACACAAGAACTCAATGAGTTTCAGATGAATGTCATACAAAAATACAATTTATATTTATAACTTCCAAATAAATATATGAACACTTCACAATTATCAACATTTTTCAGATTAGGCAACATTGACCAGAAGATAATCCAAGCATTGGTCCCAACTGATTGGGGCCAACTCCATTAATCCTTCTTCTTCTTCTTTTTCTTTTTTTTTTTTGTTTTTTTTTTTGTTTTTGTTTTTTTGGTTTTTGGTAGCCTTCCTATATAGTTTGAAGTTTTGATGCACATAAGTGTTAAACAGAGAAGGTGATTCAAATTGAATTTACTTAAGGAGATGAGGAGCAGGACAGGTAAAAAAAATGATGCTGTGGTTGACTACAACAAGAGAACAATAAAATAAAAAATGCACAACTTCACCATTAAAATTCAGCTGAACCAGGCGTCCAAGGGAAAGGGATTGTGTCTCTTATATTCTCTATTCCTGTAGCAAATTGCACAAGCCTTTCAAAGCTCAATCCAAATCCTGCATGAGGAACTGGCAAACAAGAGATAAAAGTACACCATTACAACAAAGCATAGAAGTAATTTCTTGGTTATCACATTACTACCTTTTAAAAAGAAATAACATATATTCTTCTTTAACCATTTTTAACCCTATAAAATTTAAGTCTGTCAACACAGTAATGAATAAGAGCTGTAACTACAATATTGTTCACTCTTCAACTACACTAGTTAGTTGAGATTTCTTATGAAAAGAGCTCAGATTGTCTGCCCATGTGATCCAAATAAAAATTTACTTGCTTATTTGGACTACATTAGGTGTATGTCTGCAGCAAAGTGAGAAACATTATATAAAGCAGCCTACTCACGCTTCTCTTAATTTTCTATTGCAGCCAAAAAAATGCACCCACTTTCGTTTCTGCTCTCATTCCCAAATAATGAATCTTGTAATCATAGAAGGTCAGCACACGTATCTTTTTTCTCCATCCCACCAAATCAAATCTAACTTCAAGTGCTCTAATCTATTTATCATTTCCTTTTTTTGCTATTTGTACCGATGTTATTTTTGCCTCTCTAACCCTTTTTGCTCCTTCAACACGATCAAATCAATCTTTCTTACCGGTGCAATTATTACATCTTCATTGCACACATGCTACTTCTGTCATCTTGTTCACAGTAGGTGCCACCCTCACTTGAAACAGCAAAAAAAATGTGTTTTCCACCAATGATTGGCACGTTGTATCATCTAACTGTAACTTTGAGGCTTTTGTCTGCTAATGAACTGTGGAGAGGCCAGCAATGTGTATAGATTCCATTATGATTTATGACTATAAAACCAATGTCCCAAATTATGTTTCACATTTGAGAACGCACAAAGTTAATTTAAGACACTTAATGCATTGACACACACACACACACACATATATATATATATATATAGTGGATTTAAAAATTACCTTTGTTATAAAACAATGTAACAAAAAATGTACGTCACCAATTTGAATTGGCTTCTCTTATGCATTTAGATTTGTTTGACAGAACGTAATACGGAAAACTGATCATTTTAATGCATAGTTTTTTACGATTTGGCACTCAATTTGGGACACACAAAAAATAGTTCAGGGCAAAGGGCAACATAAAGCATTAAAAAACTAATAGTAAGAAAACAAAAATGCTAAAAATAGAGTTTATGACAAGTCAGATGCATTTCAGATGGATAAAATTATCTCTGCTGCTTTAAGAACTGAAAATAACGGTAAATTCTGACTGATGTTAACTTACTGCTTTTTAATAGCAACATATGAATTCAACTCTTTGATCTGCATAGAGTATGAACATCATTTAGTGCATTTGGAATGCAAGATTTAATCAACTGACACAAAACTAAAATTTTAGCAAAAATCTATAATATCTAAGGCTAAATAGAAATAAAGATAACAACACACCATTGATTCAGCATCTCGTTAGCATCTGGATCATTTCTACTCTCCAAATCCTTGGCTTGTCTGTCAAACTCTTTGATAAGCCTAAAAAGGCAAGACAAAATTATCTTTCTGACTAGGAAAATAAAAACTAACATAAAAGGAAAAGGAAAACACTTGTTTTCTATGGGTAACTAGAACTCACAGACCTGCATGGGATTCAACCCATAAGCTATCCTCCACCTCTTATTTAGGTAGGGAGCAGATGGAATTTGATCCAAGGATCATTTGCAAAAGGAAAATGAAAACACACACACAAAACACCAACAGCAAAAGCAGCAGCAGCAGCATTATATAAGACTATTTACTAATAAGTTTTTGCTAAGCAATTAAACCACAAACCCATCGACATTTGAACCTGCGATCTCACCCACCATCCCATTCTTGTAGGAGGTGGAAGCGACATTAAACCCAACAGCCATTGGCTAATACAAGACCTATCTCAGATCACCAACTTTGTTGAGTCACAACTTTCAAGCAACAATTAGTAAAGTAAAACCTGTTCTTTGGGCAGAAATAAAACATCCAAGGTTATAGGCAAATTTTAATTATATCTAGATCTTAACACTGCATAAGTCCTTAAGCATATTATTAACTATGGGAATTGGAAATAGCTTAAAGGGGGTGTAGATTTAGAATCTATGTCCTATATGACAATATATAACATCTATGTATAAGACTCAATATCTCACTGTCAGTGATAGTGAATCTTTAGTTGATACAACAAACAAAAGCATTACACAATAGTTCACCTTTTAACAAGGCCTATTAAGACTTAAAATCATATATTGCAAACATTTAAACTTTACTGAATTACAAGACTCATGAGTCCTGACATGTGTTTGTATTTATTACTTTGAAATTTGTGTCAGGGTCAATGTTTTTATGTTTTTATTAGCATAATGTAAACGCCACTTAATTTTGTTGTAAATTCAGGTTAAGAAGTATGACTACCAGTGAGACAGTTGATCTACGTTCTACAGGGTAGCTCATGTTTTGGACGTTGGCTGTGGGGTTGCTAGTTACCATTCCCTGGCACGCGCGCGCGTGCGCGCACACACATATATATATATAAACATGGATCCTGTGCACCAAAAAATGATACAATGAAAATTCAAAGAAAGTGTTGGTGCATACTAAATTATAACACAATCCCATTGAAAAATTATAATATTTTGGGATAATATTAGCTCCTCACATGAGAATAGTATAAATATTGAATAGTTACCCATTTATTAACTTCTAATTCTTTGACTAACAAACAGGAAAAAAAAATAAATTTTCTGCAAACTTCAATTCGCTTTTTGATTACTTTCCTTTTTCTAACTTCAATTATACGTTGTTGTGCAAATCATAGAGCAAAATCAACATCTGAACCAGGCAAGGTGTCTTTTGTAAATTCTTCAGCATGAACCACGGACCCAAATGCCGGTATGGAAAGAAGAAAACATTATTATATACATCGGACAGTAACAAGAATTACAAAAAACCGTTACAGAGGGACAAGAAATCTCAATATGCATTTGAATATTAGTAGAAGTTTAACAGAGCATTACATATGCTTAAGCCAAAAAAAAGAAAAAAAGAAAAAAAAAGAGCATTACATATGCAGCACACAAAAAAGAAAAGTGATTTATAATGGTAGGAAGAAAGTTGATAACTCACAGGTAAAAGAAGTGAAGAAAAGAATTCCCCATCATCCTCATCATGGGCTTCGCTTATTTTGATTGGGATCTTCAATGTCTTACTTTTATACCACACGAAACCCAATTTTCTCCACCTCCAAGCCCTCGGTCTCTATTTCAAGCTCAACTTGATGGAATCCCTTCTTATCAACAGAGCGGCCAGGGGTTTTCGGAAGGCTGAAATTGTTCTTGGACACAGTGTGCAGCCAAAGGTGATGCGAATCAACTTTACCATATTCTGGCGTAAACAAAGGCCAAGTTTGGGGGAACTCTCCAAAGCTGAAACCACTCATTTGGCATCCCTTCACTATAATGTGATGGTTCTGTTGGGATCTATGATGACGCTCGGTGGGTATAAAAACAACGCACAAAACAATTCCCCTCCACTCATCACACCCTGACCCAGACCCAGGCAATTGTATCTTCACTTTTTTTATTTTGTAAGTCCATATATTATGACGAGTGACAACTGAAGTATCACATATGTTCACTTTTTCAAACCATTTCGGAATTTCCCTTCCAGGAATAATATAAGATTTCCTACTTTGTCCCTGAAATATACAAACCATGATCTTGGGGGGAATGTGCAGATTAGGCATGTGGATGCATGAATATAGTAAGTTAGGCATAATTTGAAACTATGTAGGAAAATAGCAACTCGAGTTTTTGAAACTCGAGATTTACATAATAAATCGAGTTTCAAAAACTCGCTTTATGCTCGCTTTGGGCTTGCTGAGGTGGAAAAATGCCACCTGGATCTCGAGTTTTATAAACTCGAGTTTTAAGTCTACCTAAACTCGAGTTTTATAAACTCGAGTTTAATTATATAGTAACTCGAGTCTTATAGACTCGATTTCCTCTGGGCATGTTTATTTAAAACTCAGCCCGTGGCATTTAACTCTCTCACATTCTCCACTCTCACTGCTCAACACACAGAGAAAACCTAAAATCTCGGCCTCACTAACTCTCTCACTCACTCACCCTCACTAACTCACTCACCCATAACTCTCTCACACCACTCACTCTCACAAAACCACATTCTCCACTCTCACTACTCTTCCCTCTCGGCAAATTCATATCTAAGGTAAGGGTTTGCATAATTTGATTGTCATTATAGTTGGGTATGTTGTCTATGGGTGTGGGTTAAAGAGTTTTACCATTTATTTTGTAGATAGTTAACATAACTTAGTTAATTTATCAATATTGTGAATTATAGAACTTTGTTTTGTTAGTGTTAATTTTTTGAGTATTTATTTGTATAGTTTTTGTTATCAAAATTTTATTCATCATTTTATTTTGATCATGATCTTACAAATTTCTTTGACTTTATTTATCATTAGTTTGGGTATGAAATGGGTAGTGAATGAATGTAATGAATGGGAATGAGTATGTAATTATCAAAATTTTATTCATCATTTCTAGGTTTTTATTTTTATCATGATTTTACAAATTTCTTTGACTTTATTTATCATTGGTTTGGGTATGAAATGGGTAGTGAATGAATGTAGTGAATGGGTATGTAATCATGCTCCTCTACCCACCTAGTTCTTCAGAACCCTTTTAGGCATTATAGGTCACCACACAATGGAGTAATAGATAATTCCGTCTCTCCATCCACTAGGATTAGAAGGTTTACGTCTTGGCCTTTAGATATTAATGGGCACTCTATAACCTGGCTTGAATATGTTCATTGGTAAGATTGCATTACTTTTTTCCCTCACTTTACGACTATGTGATTTAACTAACATAGGACTTGACTTGAACGGGTTCACAATGCACGATATTCTTATAATCATATACCATGGTGGTCCGCTTAAGAATCCCAATGCCAACAAGGGATTGCCATTTGAGGGGCCGGGTATGAAAACCTATTATGCCGAAGTTGATCGTAGGTTGAAAACCCTTGATGAATTGAAGATACTTGTCATGGAAGAGTTGGGTAAGAATCCTGATGCGTACAACATGCAAATTACTTATCGTATGCCAAATGAAATCATGAAGCCGCGGAGTAATTACTAGTATATGCTGATAGAAAAAGACAAACATGTGAAGATCATGTTTGACAAGTTGGAGAGTATAGTTGAAGTAAGTAATATTGAGTTGTACATACGGTTGGAGCCGCGTGCGGGATGGCAAGAGGATATCCAACAAACAACTAGAAGCTTACAAGTTGCGCTTCGGATGCTCAATATGAGTATTCTACACATGTAGAGGATGATGATGTTCATGCCGATGGAAATGATGATGATGATGACGACGACGACTATGTTGATGAGACTACGCCGTTAACAATGATGATGACGATGATGATGACGACGACGACTATGTTGATGAGACTACTGTCGTTAACAATGATGATGACGATGATGATGATGATGATGATGATGATGATGATGATGACTATGTTGATGAGAATCTTGCCATTAACGGTGAAGATTTTGCCGATAAAGATGACTATGAAGACATGATTGAGAGAGGGGACTTTCGGGACTTTGGGGACTTTGAGAGGGACATTGATGACGATGAGACATTGGACGGCGGTGAACCTGATGCAGACAATGTTATTAGTGTCCAAAACATTACAAACACAATCCCTGCCTACGCACCTCCTGCGTTGTCATTCTCTGCAAATACTTGGGAAAATATGGTTGATCCTTCGCATATTGAGATGCCATTTGTGTCTACTTGGAGAGAGGGGATGAATTTGTGCAAAGGGTTGACTTTTGCGAGTAAAGTGGAGGTGAAGCGCGTATTAACAATTTGTGCCCTCAAGGAAAACAAAAACTTTAAGATCACTAGGTCGACGAGGAAAAATTTTTGTGCGAAATGCGTGCATGAGTCGTGCAAGTGGTATGTCTACGCAGTTATGAAGCCCGAGCTCCAAAATCTATGGATGGTCACCGTGTATGTGGGTCCTCACACGTGTTTACCGGCAGGGTGCGAAATGATGGTAGAATGATGAGTTGTAATTTTATTGCGGCGAGAAATCCATAACAAGTTACTTGAGGATCACACCACTCAAATTAAGCATCTCAGATCTCTGATAGAGGCGAAATATAATGGCCATAAGCCTTCTTACTACAAGGTATGGGATGCGAAACAAAAGGCGATTGCGCTTATGTTTGGAGATTGGGAAGAATCTTACCAAAGGCTGCAAAAGTTGCTAATGGCGTATATTGATCAGGACCCGACTACCCAGTTTTGCTATCGTGTCACACCCACCGATGAAGATCACACCGTATTGTTGCATTATGTGTTTTGGTCTTTTGGTCCATGCATATCAGGATTCAAATACTGCAAGCCGGTTATCAGTATTGATGGGACCCATCTGTATGGTAAATATCAGGGAAAGTTGTTGGTCGCAATGGCAACCGATGCTAACAACAAGGTATTCCCTCTCGCCTTTGCTGTTGTGGATTGTGAGTCAGGGTCCAGTTGGAGGTGGTTTTTACGATGCCTCAGAGAAACGATTGGCCACCTGATACCTGACGACGGCATTTGCATAATTTCTGACCGACATCTCGGTATCAAAAACGCCATTGCAAACTGGCCTAGAAGGGATGATGGAAAAGCAAAGGTATTTCATAGATATTGTCTTCGACATGTTGCTAGCAACTTCAACACCCATTTTCAGAACTCGACTCTAAAGTCAGCGGCGTTGAAAGCGGGATATGCTAGTCAGGTAGTTAAATTTGCTACCATAATGGACTCCATTAAGCAGGTGGAAATTGAGGCCATTAGGAAGAAGAAGAAGGTGACGGGGAGGGATGGTAAGGAAAAGAATCAAGATTATCTTCCATACACATACCTAATGAGCGAGGATGTGGACATGTGGACCCAGTCATACGATGGTGGGAGACGTTTTGGAGCAATGACAACCAATATATCAGAGTGTTTCAATGGTGTGCTGAAAGGTGCACGGGGCCTTCCTATTGCCGCGTTGGTTGAGTTCACTTGGAGCAAACTTGTTCAATATTTCCACGACCGGCGCAAAGAATACCATTATGAGTTGTCAGAGGGTAAGAAATGGAGTGAATATGCCTTATCCACGTGGGATGGAAATAAGCGTAAATCTGAGAAACACTATCTCAAGCCATTTAGCAATGAAGAGCTGATATTTCAAGTAGTTACCCAACTCAACGTGTCTAGCGCAGGAGGGGGAAACCACAGTTATGAAGTTCGGTTAGGGGAAAAAACATGCAGTTGTGGGAAATGGCAAAATATAGGGATCCCGTGTTCACATGCAATTAGAGTATGTGACTATTTACATATTGATTCAACCACGTATATTCACCCATGTTATGGTTTGAACCATGCCCTTAGCACTTATGAGCATGGATTTGTGGTTCCTAAGTCACAGTCATTATGGAGGGATCCCATGGGGCCAAAGTGGTTGCCTAATCCGGCATTGTTGCGGGCCAAAGGTCGACCGGTGAAGTCACGAATAAGAAATGAGATGGATGGAGTGAGGAATAAGGATCAAGAACCGGGATGGCGGAGGGAGGACGCGAGATTTGATAGAGAGTCAACCGAAGCGGACATGTGGACCGTGTCATGCTTAGGGCATAACCGCAGAAAATGTCCGCAGTCCCGCGGTGCTTCCACAAGCGGCCATGTTCCACACTAGGTAGGTTGGCAAAAATTTATGCATCGGTTAAATAATTGTTGTTCATTCGATGTTTACTATCTTGTCTCCTAACGTAAATACTCTACGTTTTTCAGGCATCCTTCCATGGACGACGTTGTATTGGCTCTATGTGAACTTTTTGATTGTTGTTGAATGTACTTGTAATTCTCTATCCAATGTACCTCTATGAAGATTGTGATTTGAGTAGTATGGTTAGAATTGCAAATTAAGTGTGGTTGGACATGTTTATAATGGTGATATATTGAGAATGACTTTTGTTGTGATTTGAGTGCATTTACATTGTAAAACAATGCCTGAAACAGAGCATTTTCTGCTGGGAAAAAAAAAATTTGCCCAGTAAAAATCGAGTTTTAGACACTCGAGTTCCTTGGGAAAAATATTTGCCCAGTGAAAATCGAGTTTTAGAAACTCGAGTTCCACTGGGCAAAATTTTGTGAAACAGGGCATGGCTCTCTGCCTCTCTGCCTGAAACAGAGCATGATGCTGGGGAAAAATATTTGCCCAGTGAAAATCGAGTTTTAGAAACTCGAGTTCCACTGGGCAAAATTTTGTGAAACAGGGCATGGCTCTCTGCCTCTCTGCCTGAAACAGAGCAGTTGGGGAAAAAAAATTTGCCCAGTGGAACTCGAGTCTCTAAAACTCGAGTTTCTTTGGTTACGAGTAATGGAAAATAAAATCGGTCCATTTGGTCTAATTTGGTCTGATTTGGTCTATTTTGGTCTAATTTGGTCTAATTTGGTCTTACTTGGTCTGATTTGGTCTTATTTGGTCTTATTTGGTCTAATTTGGTCTTACTTGGTCTGATTTGGTCTGGGATAGGAACATTGATTTGGTCTAATTATTTGGTCTGATTATTTGGTCTGATTTGGTCTGATTATTTGGTCTAATTTGGTCTTACTTGGTCTGATTTGGTCTGATTTGGTCTAATTTGGTCTTACTTGGTCTGATTTGGTCTGGGATAGGAACATTGATTTGGTCTAATTATTTGGTCTGATTTGGTCTGATTTGGATAATTTGGTCTAATTATTTGGTCTGATTTGGTCTGATTTGGTCTAATTTGGTCTGATTTGGTCTGATTTGGCCTAATTTGGTCTGATTTGGATAATTTGGTCTAATTATTTGGTCTGATTTGGTCTGATTTGGTCTAATTTGGTCTGATTTGGCCTAATTTGGTCCATTCAGTCCACTTTGTTCCATTTTGGTAAGGAAGATCCATCTTTGTGTACTTACATATGTAATTGGAGACAACAAGGTTAGGTTGAGAGGCCTTATTCAAAATCTAAATTTATTAAAACGAATTCTCGAGTTTGGGGGTCAGCTGTCCACCATTGCTATACTGATATTCATAGTGCTACATGTGCTGCTCAATAGCTCGGCACTGTTGAACCCTATCTAGTCATATCATTCACACTCACGTCAATACACAGATCTGCATCATTTTGCAATGCACTGTTTTCAAGGATGCAGAAGACCCCTGAAAAGTTTATGATGCATTTAACACAACTCGGTATTGTCTTGTCAAGTTCATGTCAGATGAAACACAAGCATGCTAAATACTCTTCACATGAATACTGTTCAGCTGAATAGTCATGGCAGTACACTGCAACTACTGCCCAGAATAAGAGAATCTCACTGTGACATTGGGAACATTTGAACAAAAAATTCGTGTAGTGGTTTTCCAGCCTGTATTGACATGACAAGCCTGAATATATTAAATTTTATTATTGAATACACAGTGGAATGAGGTTATAAATGTACCACAATTCTTTTCTTATTCCTACACCACTAACTTTGTAGGTTGAGTAAGCTATGAGTCGCAACGCCTCAACATCATCTCGTACACGTAGAAACAAGTTTCAATCTACTTCAACAAATGAATCATCACAAGTTCCAGCAGATCAACAACTACAAACATACACAGACCACTATGGAGGGAAATGGGTTGGAAAGAAGAGAGATTTCGTTAATATGCCAATATACACGTACGAGAGTCTTGGAAGCGTTGGCCACATCATGGTCGGCAAACCTACAAAACTAAGTACAGATACCACCGCAATGGAGTTCACCGTAGCAGAACCACCATGGTCAACCCTATACGAGAAGAGGTGTGAGTTGGAGGTGTATTGTCGATGGCACGGGTTACGAGTTCCTAAGGTACGCTCAGCCGAGTTACCTAGAGATGAACCTGCCAACATACTTGCTCGCCTTGAACAAGAGAACAATCAAATGCAAAGGCGGCTAGACCGTTTTCATGCAGTCCAAAAAGCTAGGAAGCATCTAAAGGGGAAGGCGCAAGAGCGAGCCATGAAGTCTATTAATGAAATTACTGCGTTAGATGATGAAAGTGACATTTCAGACTTCTCAGATTCAAGCAATGATGACTTCCAAAAATTTCTACCTACGAACATTCAACGTTGTTGTTGATGTCTACACGTTTTGTGAACCTACTTGTATTAGTGTTGTTGTTGTTGTTGTTGTTGATGTCTACTTGCTCATTTTTTCCCTGCTGTACGTTGTTGGTATGTTATGAAAAGGTGTACTTGTATTAGTGTTTGCAAGAATTATAAGTGCTTGGTGAAAATTATGGTCTAAACCGCACAACTGTGATGCATCAACACACAAGACGGCCAGCAAAACTTATATTAGATCAGCAACATTCATAGGCATTTTGCACATCTGAGAGAGAGAGGAGAGTTAAAAGAGTAAGGTTAGGGATCACAAAACATAAACTTACAACAATTAACAATTTGATGTGTGTAGTTTTCAGTGTTCTCCTTTTGATCATGTCACAAACTCTGCCTGGAGTTCCAGACACCACCTGATGGCCTAATTCTAGCTTTCTGATATCATCACCCACACTCTTGCCTCCAATGCATGCATGTACTTTAATACTTATGAAATTACCCATTGCCAATATCACCTTCTCTGTCTGAGATGCCAATTCTCTTGTTGGTGACAAGATCAAGGCCTGAACCCTGTTTAATTTTAGACATTTAAAAAATAATAATAAACCAATATGATCATAAACCAGCTGTAACAGAAAAATGAAACCAAAACATAGAAGCATCCCAATAGCTCCTACCTATAGAGGTAAGTCATCATTAAATAATTTCTGTTAAGTAAAGATTGGAAAGTGGGGTAAGGGCATGGATATTTTCAGCTTTACTCCATTAAATAATTTAAATTTAATCCTTTCTGCAATGACGTCTAGTCTTGAATCATTTGATCCAGTTTCCATAAGCTTTAGAGTTTGGTGTTTGACTGTGTAACACTTCAATTTTTAGTCTTTGATATTTATGGGGTGCTATGTGACTCTGCCGACATATGATAATTTTTACTTAAATTCAGAGTGGTTGTAAGGAATATATTGTGCCTTGTAAGTGATGGACCGAACGTTAAATCCTTCTTCAGATATGTTCTTGGTGCTTTTTGACTGCTGACTGCTGTCAGCCATTTAGCGTTCTCCATAGTTGAAAACAGTATGAGAAGAAACTGAACTGGTCAAGGATCAGGATTTTCTATTCTACCAATCACAATTTTGTCCAGTATTTTTGACTAGGCAAATATAATTAGAAAATTTGGCTTGGGTCTAGTACAGTAGACCATTCATAGTAAATAGTAATGATAATTGGCAAAATTAGTATCATTTTAAAAACCAAAGCCTTTTTTATGCGAGACAATATTAGGTATAACGGTAATGGGTGTAATGCCTCTTAGAAGCCGGCCTCACATAGAATAGATGTAACTAAAAGAGTACATCAGAATCATCAGATGAAGCCAAGTTATTTGAATATATCTAGCCTTCAATCATGCCTTAAACAGTATGCTCCAGTGCACTGGACCATCACAATGATGATATGTGACAAAATGAGTCTAAAGTCTAAACCATCCCAATGCCTTTTATATGCGAGAGGTATAAATAACGAGAATATTAAAGGTTGAGTACATAAGATGGAGCCAAATTCTTAAAAATATTTCGCTTTCAATCATGTCCTAAAACAGTCCTCACTCTAAGGAAAAGTAAAAGAGGAAAAGCCTAGCAAACAGTTTTTAGCTTTTAGGCAAGCGAGTCCTGACTTGATTTAAGGCACTCAATGATCTAATAAATCTCTCAGTGAGACAAGCAGAAACATCCAGTTTAACTTGTTTGTAAAAATAAATAACACCCACCACAAAATCAAATGCCATAAAAAAATAATTGTTAAACAACTAGTTGAGTTCAATGTTTACAAATATGACTAGGTAATGATCAGATTGGCATATAAATTTAGAATTTGAATCCCTATAATCCTACAATGAGTAACATCAAAATTTGAAGAAATATAATTCTACCAGGTCTCTGCTGCATGTATTCTCATATGATATTCCTTTCTCCTATCCTTCAAGAACAAAGTATGGGCTCCTCTACGTATTGAACAACAGGCATCTCTATGGGAGGACAAAGGTAGACGATGAACTGTACCAAACTAGGCTTCCTGCTCATATCTATGTTAGTACTAGTCTCCTGAGACATACTTTTTCTGAGCATAGTATTTCTTCTCACTCTCAGCCTTCTTTGCATTGCGTTTCTGCATTGAAAATAAGATACAAAACCATAAACAGCATTTCTTTTTATAAATGAAACTTGCAAACACAAAACATGTATAAATTGCTGGTTTGTATTTCAGATGGGATGCTCAAATTTAAAGAAATTTTGAATACAGAGATGCAGCAAAAGAACAAGGAATACCAAGAAAGCCTCATGATTGGCCATTATCCTTTGGGCTACTGAGCTAGTGGTTATATTTTTGGGGCTTGCAAGCAACCGGAAAATTCCCATGCTCTTGGGAACCTTGTATGGATCATTTTCACCCTAAGGAATACAAGATCATCACTATCCATAACTCAGTAAAAATATAAACTGGGAAAATAAAAAAATAAAAACCCAACTTACAGTCAGCAAGGGGTTACTCTCAGCCATTGTTCCATGCACAACCAATGAGATATTGAAAGTTGTAATCTGCTCATGCCAAGAAAATACAACTCAGATGATACAAAATATTTAACAAGAGGAAAAGAATAGATATCCCATGCTACAACAATCATTTCACAAGAGATACCAGCAGCATCTGAATCTTGACTCTCAAAGTATAGCCAGGTACAAATTAGTCCTAGACCACATGAAAGGAATCTTTCTTGCCAAAAACACACCCATATACAAGCACAATTCAAGCACCAAATTCCACATTACTCTATCTATCATCCTTTACGAGCCATCTCATGAACCTAGTCTCATTGGAATTGGATGCCAAACTATGCCAGGGTTGTTCCTGGAGTTAAAGCAGTTCCAAAGTAACTTATTAGTTATTAGTAGAGATTGAGCTCCTAACACTTATTTTAGTCAGGTCACACAAAGAAAAACTAAAAGGGTTTAAATTTTATAAACCAGAATGGCCATCTAAGTTAGTCCAAAGAACTATTTAGAACAAGTATTTAGTTATTGAAGCTCCATGTCCCATTGTGGACGTTGTCAAGACCAATCAATGATTAAACTTTTACATACTACTAAAAACAAAAAATTATGAGTTTCATGAAAACTTTGCAGGACATGGTTAGATGTAATCTAGTAGACACATGACACAAGTATTGGTGACAAAGCATCAGTGTAGACCATGCATGATCATTGTGAAAATTATAAAGGAACGGAAAATTATGGGGAACGTTAGTTATTCAGCCAATGAACTTTAAATAAAAGATAGCTAAGAAATAAAAAATAAAAAATCCAAAGTAGAAAATAGCACAACAATGGGCCCCAATGCCATGCACTATCAGACATATTGCACTAATAGTTGCAAGAGCAACTTCAATTCACTAAGTAGATATGACATCTAAATATGTAGCATATATAAAAACCACTGATAAGCATGTCTTTCTGTGTGTTTGTGTGTCCGTATCAACATTATGGTCCAGTTTAGATGTTGCAAAGTTTCTAAAGTTGTGCGTGCAATTACAACATTATGTGTTCAGGTTCATCTACTCTAGAAAGGTACACAAGTATTACATTTCAGATAAATACCAATCAACAACTTAGTAGTCAACATGTTCCCTTTTCTAGCAAATGTCTTATCCATAACTAGATAAGACATTACATTTCAGATGTCTTGTGTCTTATCTATCAAATGCCGTATGTTCAATTTCATCTATTCTAGAAAGGTACACGGGTATTACATTTCAGATAAATATCAATCAACAACTTAGTAGTCAACATGTTCCCTTGTCTATCAAATGTCTTATCGATGCATAACTACCCCAAGAACAAAGCATGGTGAGGAATGTTGCACTGTACTTGGGTGTAACCTCGCTTGAGCAGACAAGGGGTGTACTCAGAAATTTATTACAAAATACAATATCAAGATAACTTGATAACCATTTTAGAAAGGATTTTGCTAATGTGTGCCCTAAGGGCACACAATAATTATGCATTTTTGAAAAAAAAAATTCGGGAATTGAAAAAGTATTGACAGCTTTTTCAATTCCCAAGAAAATTTTACCATAAATTGATGCCGGACCCTTTTAGATAAAACAATCAGAAAAAAATTACACACCATGTCAGTTGTGACTTCCCAAGGTGCACCAATGATAACTTCATCAACATAACGGCAAGCCAGCACACTAAGACTACGCTCATGTAAATGCATAATTGGATGTGGATTCCCCCTGTGTTCACTGCACGAAACAACTTCTTGTTATTTATTTTTGTCATATTACTAAAAGAAAGACTGTATGATGTACAACTTCCAAACTTTACAAAAAGCCATGGGAAAGTGGCAAAGCAACCATGAACTTGGGTCATATCATGTATAAGGAGGATATACCTCACAATCTGGTCTGTGTGAATACCAACCAATAGAAAATCTCCCAGCTGCCTAGCACTCTTGAGGATCTGAGAAATCAAGGAAAAATGATGGGAAGTAAGCAAATCATAACAGACTCATGAGTAAGGTTCAATTATGTCTTCAAAAAACAAAGGGGGGGGGGGGGAACATACTTGTAAAAAAAAAACGAAGGGGGGAATATATCTCAAAATCAAATCATGCAACTATTTTAAGCAAGCAACAATATGCAACTCGTTTGTAGCTATATCATTGATGGTGCAAAAGGCGTGCTGAAACTTGATGACATTATGGTACGCTTAATGATGAGAACCAGAGCTATACCAAAACAGGGCCCAGGTATGTGACATATTAGACCATGCTAAGACAATCCTTAATAATGAGGTAAAAGGCTATCAAACGATAATCACAAAGTGATAAGATCCACAGAGCTTCATCTTGGTCAAGTGATGATATCAAACTGACACCTACTTATAGCAATGTCTCCACTTACATAACAGATTTCAAAGCAAAGACACCAGCAAATCAGCTCTAGCCTGGCACCTCCTCCCCCTTATAATTTTTTTTTTTTAATAAGTAATGTAAGTTTCAAATCATAAAAAAGAATCACCCAAGTATACACGACGAATTCAGCTGGGAACCATTATAATCAAGTACATAAGTTACCAACTACCCTTATAAGTTCTAGGTGGAGAGGGTTGTGGGTTCAAGGCCCATCAGGTGCATTTGTAACTTACCAAAATAAATTTATTGCCAAGACACTATACCCATGAAAAAAATCCAATTAAATATTAAGTTGATGTAATTGACAGAAAAGGAATATATAGTCACCTAAAATCAAAATGAAACAAAAAGATGCTAGCAAGAGTATACATGAGAAATTTACCTCAACATGCCCAGCATGAAAGAGATCAAATGCCCCATCAATGTACACAACACGAGCATTTGGGGCAGGTCCCTAACAAATAGAAAACATATCATATTTCAGGGGAAAAAAATCCAGACAAAGGGAGGGGGAAATTTAACCTCTCAACCCTCTGTTCTCATATTAGGACAAGCTGATGATAACAACATACTGAATCCACATAGAAAAATAACAATGTGTTATTGACCACTAAAGAGCCATTAGTCATTGATTTAATACAAAGCACTCATTCTCATGGGTCATTCATTTTTATTGCATACATACAATTCTCTTCATTTATTTATTTTTGATGAATTAAGTACAAATCTCTTCAATGAACTCCCTATTTTTAATATATTCAGATTGCTCTACAAAATTGTTAAAATAGAGTTATATAGTTGTGTCTCATTTTACCCGAGCCTGGACCCCAAAAACATCAGTCTAAGTAATTAGATATGTGGCAGAAAAATTAGTGAAGGGGATATATAGGTATAGAAGATAGATTAATTAGCATGCAACATTTCAAAACATAATCCTACTTTCCTTCTCTCTCTTTCTTTTTCTTTTTTTCATGAGAAAAAGGTAGCCATACATGACAGTCTTTGCATGAGAATAACCCAAATGAACAATACCTTGCCATTTGAGAACTGCACAATCCGTCGGGAAGTCGGTAGAAATTGTGATACGTGGGAACCCTTAGATTGACTTTCTTTATGAGGTTCTCCACACAAAGAACCATTATGATCCTGAGAAACTTCTGGAACCCTCACATATGAGAGTATTCTACCTACATCCAGATCATATATGCAGAGACTCAGGAAAAAAAAAAGTACAATGAGTTTAATGTGAAAAGTATAGAAGAGGTAGAGTGATAATCAAACAGGCCAAAATCAAGTGACCCTTTTTTTCCTCCAATACAATAATAATTTCATCAAAAAAGAATTCTGAGATTGATCAAGAGATTCATAGTACCTACAATGTCTGTGCTAGAGACACCTTCAGTGCGTTTAATGCGCTTGTAGCGGCCAGCTTTCTTTGCCAAGGCATAAGCATCAGTTCCATCGGGAAGCAGGCAAGGATCATCACCATGTATAATGTAGTCAATCTTATGCTCATTAAAGAGAGTGTTCATAAATTTCTCTGTAATCTCATAAGGAGCATTGGCTATTACTTCATCCACCCATTTCAACCCACTAACAAGGGCCAACCTGGATAACAGTCCACATAAATTCTTGGTTAACTTAGAGTTATAAACCAAACTAAAATGGAAAAGAAAGAAATGCATGCATATACAGACCTTTCTTCCATTGATAAAACAGGTGGACCCTTATTGGCAACGATCTCCTCATCACTCACAACACCCACAACCAACTCATCCCCCAAAGCCTTGGCTTGCCTCAATGCATTGGCGTGGCCGTAATGCATGAGATCAAAGCACCCATCCATGTAAACCCGAATGCGCTTCTTCCCATTTTTCTTCTTGGGGAAAATCCCGAGATCAGACCACAAAAAGGGCAATTGTGGAACACCAAGACCAGTAAAATAGGCTGGTGGACAAGCCAAGTAAGGCCGCTGTGAGCATCAAACCACCAAATAGGTGTGGGTAGTAGTACACCCCTTCCCATATCCAACTGTTGCTTTCATAGTGCATTGCTACCCACACTTCTTGTATTTTTTGATTCAAAATTTCTTTGAACACTATTTGCTCAATAAGAGGAGACAACCTGCAAAATTTACACCACACTATAAGCCAATCAAATACACATCACTAATAATGAATTTGTAATAAACATAACACAGCATTTGCCAATTTGAACTCCACATGTGCTTTTACTTAGTGACAAATATTTGAACACAGTCGTTACCAAGTCCCAAAAAAAGGAGTCTGGTGGTACGTTGACAACCACTGTAAAACGCAGTCACTCTATTATGAATAGGTCCACACTACAAATACGCAATGAGGCATCCACTACTAGCAATGCACATCGGACCTCGAATATAAAGAAAAGTGGGCAAGTGTTATGGCATAAGAAAATACATGTGACAACCAACCCTGACTAGTCTGATCCATAGCCGGACCAAGATTTTGGACCTAAGGCTTGGTTGCTATTGTTGTTGTTGTTCTTGATCATATTATGAATTGAATTCCAGAAAAATTAAAATAACAGCAAACAAGTTCAATAAAAAGAATTCCATAACATAAGTCCAAGAACTTTTTATTGATAAGCCAGAGCTCATTGGCAATTCCATCACATAAAGCCAAGCATGTAAAATATCATTTGACATATATAGATCTAAGGAGAATGAGGGATATGGATTCTAAGCTTAACAACAGAAAGCAATTGCAGAAAATAATGAATGCCAGCCTGGCCACCAAGATGGGATCCAGAACTTTCACAAAAAACATAATTGAATTACAAACAAACAAACAAAATTAAATTTTTAAAAAAGGGGTTACCAAAATAGTCTTTGCCAGATTATAATAAGACTGGCTTTATACTACTATATTAGATTCTAATATTTAAAGGAAATGTTAATGTGATGTATCATTACCCTAGCATCCACTTCATCTGAAGTTTCTTGAACAAAGGGGTGCTCAAGAAGAGTGGGCCAAGTTAGTCGGTTTTGTGGTACTTGTTTTTCATGAATTGAAAAATCATCTTAGAACTTTGACATCAATGGGAGTTAAAAACTATTAATCAAGAGTTCATTCACTTGAACCATAAAACAACCTTATTAAGCAAACCCCTCAAAAAGCTTTTGAAATTTTGACTCATATTGTCTGGATATTTAACTGGATCCTGGAATACGGCATTGAACATTAGCTTGTACCTTTATACAGCATAACAAATCTAAACTAACAACAAACTCACATGATGTTTGAGCAAATGTACCTTAACAATATGCCGGATGAGTGCATAAACAGAATTTGTATAAAATGGGGGCTGTCCAACAAACAATTCGTACCTGTAGTGTCCATGACAAAATAGTTTCAATTCAAGAAGAACATGAAGGGAAAAGGAAGAGATAATGCTATAAATACTGAAGCAGGTAATTGTTAAATTTGAGATTAGTCAATGTTATACTTATTTTTTATTTTTCTGGGAAAGGCAACATGCTCTTTTATAGAGCAATATAAATTTTCTATATTCAAATAAGTCAATAATAGGGATTTTCACATAAGATCTATAATCAAGATGAAATTCCAAATGAATCAGAGATAATAATAATAATAATAATAATAATTACTGCCAAAGAATGAAATTTAAGGATGTCCATAAAAGGAAGACTTCAAAGTATGCTAGAGTAAAAGTAAACAATGGGCTTGGGGAACACAAAACTACTCTACTGTGGACTTTGCAACGACATCAATGTCTAAGCAAAAAACTATCAACAGCTGTCCTTCTACAGCATTGGAACAATCCACCATGCAACTTAAAATAGATTATTCCCAATTCAGCACTTAAATTTATAATGACCATTCTTTCCTTTCTTTTCTTTTTTTTAATAGGTAATAAGAATAATATTAATCAAGATGAAAAAAAGAAGAAAGCAAATACAAGGTGTTCATGATGGTGAACACAAGAAAAAGCAACAAACAATAACAAGGAAGAAAACTTAAGGTGCAATTCTAAGAGAAGAAAGAAACTCAATGATAGAAGAACAATTCAAGGAGCCCCAACACCTAGACCAATCAAAAAGAGTCTTTTGGCATAGAGCTTGTAACTGAACCAGTGAATGAGGATCCTAAAGAATGAGCAAATTAGACACTATAAAGCTTCTGATTGCAATTCTTCAATTTCTTAGCCAAAATATTCTGTTTTGAATAAAATTTTCCTATCATTAAATAGAGTAAAGAGGCTCTCTTTGGCAGGCAAAAGAAGAAAGTGGTGTCATTAGTCTCTATTTGCAGTCCACGCATTAAGGTCTACAATTCTGTATCCACAACCAAAGCCTATGCCTGGACGGAAAGTAATAAATTTAATGAAAAGAAATGTTGAGTATCTTATGAAGATTGAACAATCCAGAATTTAATATGTTACATATTTATTAGTTATTGGACTAAAATTCATATTTTAAAGAAAAAAACAAAAGGAAAAAAATAGGGTGTCATGCAAAATCCGCTAAATAATAAATCAACATAAAGTTTAAATTTGAAAATATGATGAAAGCCGACAAGGGACTCATTTGGTCACCTTGTTCCATGTTATAGGTGTTTACTTGAACCCTACTTATAAAAAAAAAAAGGTGTTTACTTGAGCCCAAAGCCCGTGTGTGATTAAATGTGTTTCCTTTTGGTCAATGCAACACAAAATAAGGGTGCTTCATACCCCTTTTCCAGCCCAAGTGCAACTAAATGAGTCAAAACTCGAAGTAAACTAAAATAAAGAATAGAATGCAAGCAATCAATCAAATTAGAAAATTCCAAAGTACAATCAATGAGATTTAACATACAGAATAACTCCAAGGGACCATAAATCAGCCGTGTGGTTGTAAGGCTGTTCCCGTACCAGTTCCGGAGCCATATACAGTGGAGTGCCTGAATAATATAGATAGAAGTTGTATTAGAACACCTTAATTCCTCAAGGATATCATAGCATCTCAATAAAAGTTCACAAAATAGAAAGGTAACCAGAAATTTAATGCGAAGATTGGACAAACCTTTTATGGATCTCAAAACAACAGTATTCGTGGACATTGCACGTGCAAACCCAAAATCACAAAGCTGTGATAAATGAAAAATTTATAAGCCATGAACAACCACAAGAAATTACAAGAATTAAACATTTAATACAAAGCAGGACACGATATCAAATCATCAGACCAAATCTTTGGTGAAAGAATCAATATGTAATAACAGTCTCAAGAGAGTAAAGAGATAAAACCAATGAAAAATAATAGCCTACAAATAGACATAGCAATATCCCACCCCATGGATGGAAAGAACCAACAAATTAGTACATAGGTAATCAAATCGAAGATATTTTTCATTTATTGGCAAGTTACACGTGCAGCCTCTAAGTTTTGACAATACCTAGATATTAGTATAATACAATTCAGTATCAGGCAAAAGCTACAGGAAAAAAAATAGCAATGTAATTGGAGTATTGGACCAGAAGAAAAAAAATACATACAATCAATTAGTTAAATTTTGATTTAGTGAAGCCAATCCAAACAAAGAACACAGAGACCTGATGGTAATTTATTCAGTCAAACCTAGTAAGGTTCTCTAAATTCAAAAAATAGACAATATTTGAAAATTTTAAACAGATTATAAACCTTCTAAACATTGTTTTTCCATAATCAACCTTCTATGCATTCAGTTAACAGATTTAATAAATAGATGCTCTTAAACATGTAGTGATGTTATCTGACTGCTCAACCTTAACCACAGACCCAGCACCAATGAGAATGTTTTGTGGCTTCATATCACGATGGATGATACGGTTTGAGTGCAAGTAGTGCAACGCTCTCACCTGTAAATTCCACAAAATAAAGTTTCAATTGAAATAAGAAATACCCAAGTTGAACATAATAGTAAACCAAAGACTGGAAAAGAAAACAATCAATTAAGTCAGATGCAATAATCATGGGATCAAATTACCAACTGCTTTGCAATTGCTTGGACTTGTTCTTCTGGAAGGCACTTATCATCCTCAAGAATCTCAAATACTTCACCCTGCATGAAAATCCAACGGCAACTCATGAATCTCAACATGCTCCACAATGTGTCTATATATATTTCCAGGATCATTTAATAGTTACATTAATATAAAGAATGAATTTTTGTTTTTGAGAGATCAAGAAGGATATGGTTACTTGTGCAAATTCTGTGACAATAAAGGACATTTAAATACCTTAAATAGTTACTGGTTACTTGTCCACTTAAGAATGCTTTTAAAACATTCGAATCCTAATCACTCTTCTTTTGGGCTAACTTACATAGTTACTCCCATAATGACAAGTAAAAAAAAGAAAGTGTTAAATGTAAGTAACAAGTAAAAACTCACCTTTCCAGACTTGCCTACAATGGAAGCAACAAGAACAACCTATATCACAGATAAAAGGTGATTTAGAAGCACTATCACAAACAATTCAACAAGTAAAGAAATCAAAAAATTCCTAAAAAGCATGTGGCAAAAATGAATTAAAAAGCAGCCAAGCTTGGAATTAAATTTTACTGTAACTCATTGCCTCACATTATCCATATCCACATCCACCACATTTCAGGTATTGCTTCTTTTTCAAGATTCACCAATTTTGCGTTTTTTAACCCTTATGTAATGTTTGGGCGCGGGGGAGGAGGCTGTGGGGCATCATCCTTAGGCTCATCATCGTCCTGCAAAGACATTAGATGCATACAATCAATATTCGGTGTAATGATAAGAATAAAGTGAACCACAAGATATATCATTACATTGTTGGTAATGTTATCATACCATAGAGCCGCCTTTGTGTCCTATTTTGTGTCCACCAGTCCCACAAGTGGGTGCTCTTCTAGTACGTTGTGGTCTACCTCGTGGGGGTGAGGGCTGCTGAGGGGGATGCTCGTCTGGTACATCAGTGTCAATCCCAACCGGAGGCCCTAAAGGGTCGGATGAGGAAGAGGTAGGTGGGTAATGATGCTCTGTATAGCTAGGAGTGGGGATCATTGTCATGGGCAAAGTGGGTGCATTGGAGCTGGTGGGTGGGTATGAGGGTGTCTCAGGGTGCGTAGGAGGGGTCATATGAAAATCAAAACCAAGATCAAAACTAGGCTGCGAAGGAGGGGTGGGTGAAGGGACCTCGAGTTGAGGAGATGCATCTGGGATGGGTGGAGGAACCTCAGGTGGAGGAGATGCGTGTGGGATGGGTGCAGGTACCTCGGGACTAGTTACAACCCGAGGGGTTGTTGCACGCCGACCACGGCCCCTACCTGCACTTGTGCTTGGGCTTGCTGTAGCAGGCCGACCACGGCCCCTAGCTGCACTTGTGCTTGGGCTTGCAGTAGCACCTTGACCACGGGTCGATGTACTTCGGGGTGCTGGGTTTGTGCTTGGGGTTGCAATAGCTGTTGACTCAGTCTCATGCCCATTGTTTGCCTGCCCATTTGCTGCAAGACCACCACCAAGCCCAGCCACATTATTTAGGACACGTCGGACATGGTTGTGTGCTCGGCTGCCTACAGGAAGCATCTCCAACAGTGCTAAATGGCTTTCAATCTAAAACGGAGAAATAACCAGTACAATCAGATTTGATCTACTCAAATACTCAACTAAGAACAAAAAGTGTTATTAGAATACTATATGTAATAGAAAGTCTTTTTAATTGGAGGTCAGTCAGATCAAACCAGATTTGCTGAAAAAAGAAATCAATTGATTCTACTGAAGAAAAAACAAAGTAGGCAATAAAATCTAATTTAACACATTACCGTTATATCTAATTTAGCGCTGTTGCGGTCGACATACTTTCGAGTGACCGAACGGTACCAGCGGTAATAATCATGATTGCGAGGCATCTCACCAATCTGAGGAGGTGCATGGCAAACTCGTTGTTGTCTCGTATCCCATGTAAGGATATACGGTCCATGCTCCTCCCTCCAATTCTTTTCCACCTTCCCACGTAAGTCTATTCTATGCAGTCTATCATCGTACACAACATGGTCGGGCCGCTCTTGCGCCAACCCAAACTGTCGAAGGACACGATCTGGGTGGTGTGTCTCTACTATGCAAAAACACACCAGTGGCACCCTTGCCGTCCACGTATCCCTCCCTGCGACGCAGAAGTCAGGAAGGTGGCCGAAGTCTGCCTCATATGGCTGCCATATAATCTACAGTAGAAACAAAATACAATTATCATAGCATCTTAAAATGTGAAACAAAGGAGAATACATAGATAAAGGGAAAAACAAAAATTAAAATAGAAGATATGTTAAAGCAATGATTTCAACATATTCTTAAGGAAAATTAACATAACGTCTACAGAAATTTTGTATACTATTACCTGGTCCGGCTGCATTCTAACTAATTGCTCACGATAATGGATCAACGCCGTGCCGGATGGCCTACTCTTCGGGCTTGGCACCCGCACCCACCTACAGTTACGATCGAATAACATAAGATATTACCACTTAGTTACTAAGAATAGTACATTGCATAACACACACTAAGTATCAGGAAAATACTTACTTAAATGCAAGTGGAGCTTTTGGCCATGGGCCATAATCGCATCCAGGTGGAGGCTCTATCCTCGGGCACAAGAATGGCAACCTCGCCCATGCCCAATACTGAACCAATTGCAACGCCCCACCAATCTGCGATGCCTCTTTATCACTTGCCCGGCACAACTCCCTATACAACCATGCCAGGCAACCACTACCCCAACTATACTTTGGCGGATCATGAAGGTTCCGCAGGAACTCCAAGAACATCAGATGCACCCTATCTCCCGACTTGTCCATGAAAATCTTATCCCCTAGTAGCGCTAAAATATAGCACCGGGCATACTGATGTACTTGCTCCTCCGTTGCATCATGAGGCAGTGGCTCTGCAATGCGCTCAACAAGGCGACTAATGAGAATTCTTTGCCCCACCAAAGTTTTGTTGTCATTCTCTGGAACGCCAAAACCAAGCAACTCCACGCACAGTTGCCTCCAATTCCCATCCACCACAGTAGTCGGCCCAACCAAGACCTCACCGTCTATAGGAAGTCCAAAAATGACCTCCACATCTTCTAGGGTGATTGACATCTCACCATGTGGAAGATGGAACGTATGAGTCTCCGGCCGCCATCGCTCAACTAGGGCCGATATTAGGCAATGATCTATCTCTCGGAAGGGACCCTAAACAATCCTTCTAACCCCACCAACTTGATAATATCAATCACCCGATTATCTTGCATCGTTATCTTTGCCATCTCCTTAGCGCGACCACGGCATGTAAGTGAGCCCGAGTCCTGTAAAATGGATAAAAATTATAGCGGTCGTTAGAATTAGATATACAACTTTCAAAGAACTTGCTAAAAGTCAAAGACAACGTAAAAATTAAAGCAGTTGTTAAAACTAGATATTTCACCTCGCCATTCCAAATGTCCTCTGATCGATGATTTCGTTGTCGCGTCAACAATGAAGGATCTTCTGGACCAGGGCGCACAATCTCTGGCTCCTCATCGATCCCAGGCTCCATACTGCAAAGAGTGCAACAATATTCCACAGAATTAAGTCTTCATAAATAACTCTAAGGTAACATTATTTGATGCCTCCTACAATAATTAAAAAGATACTAAGATGCTTCAAGTGATTGAATTCTAATGGTAATAAGTTATTTGAAGAGGGTGTCCAAAGAATGATAATTAGGTGGAAAATTTTGATCTTAAGCAGAGAAGCTTGTCTAGTGCCGACCAAAAACCACTTTCTATCCCCTGAAACATTTTTAATAAAAGGCATTCCAAGTAAAATAGTATTTTAACGGTATGTAAATATTGTCGAGTTCATGACCCATTTTCCAAACAAATCAGACCACCATCAAATTCTACATAATAAGCTTCTCATACTTACTAAGGGAAATGGGGACGGTAGGAGGACGGATGGTCATAAGGTGCACATGTAGTGTATATCACTCGGTCTAGTTACTAAAGGGAAAGAGAAACAAAACACTAACCAGAAATTCTCGGGACAGGTCAAAGTGATGCTAATGAGTGAATCTATCTACTAATA
Organism: Castanea sativa; assembly: GCF_040712315.1. NCBI lineage: Eukaryota > Viridiplantae > Streptophyta > Magnoliopsida > Fagales > Fagaceae > Castanea > Castanea sativa. The sequence continues at coordinate 8,129,241 of NC_134022.1, forward strand.
GACATGGCAAAACAAATTTCAGACTGACAAGAAATTTTTTTTTAGGGAAGCAATAAATCTGCTTACTACTTATATCAACCTACTTGGGTAGTAATGTGGAGTGAGACCACATGGTGCGTAGTGAAACTGCTTCATATCAAATAAAGCTTGACATTAAAGTGATTTGTCCAAGTGAATCTTTAAGCCATGATTATTTGATGGCTGAAACTAAAGTTTCAAAGAACAATTTAATGTCAATCGAGTTTGAAAAATGGTAGCCTTTCTTGGGATCTAATTCTAAGCTGGTCTAAACCAACACATCCTGCATAAATGTGAACAAATTTGGCAGTTGAACTGACAAATCTAACCAATTTTTTACATTTACTTTTTCATTAGCTAATGAACTAGTTCGTCCCCAAACCAATGACCTACATAGCAAGTATGAATATTGCTACTACACTTCCCTGCAAAATAAGATACTCAAAAACCCAAAATTTATCTCACTAAGGTATTTCTTTTAAGGATATAGAATCTTCAACCAAAAACTACAAACAATGACTTCAAAAAAATTGCGGGGCCTCTTAAAACTAGACCTAATTTCTCACACCTATTAATTCAAATATAAATCCGATCAAGATTGGTAGGAAGACTAAATTGTGACTGTCCCTTATGACAAGGTTATGACAGGGTTATTAATAAGAAATAAATTATTAGTGGAAAAATGTTAATAGCTTTAAATAAAGGGATGTTCACATTGTGATCGATGTAAATTAGCAGCAGATCTAACCCAATTGTAGTCAGAATTAAAAATAATATTACATGGTTTAGGGTGTTTAGCTGTGTACTAATTGTATATTTCATTATGTTTTTCAGACATCTTATTGCTGCTATTTTGTATTTGGTTGGCATCTACTGAATTTATTTTTGGCATATGACCAATGCCATTAAATCTCTATACAGTAGGAGAATAGAACTTGTGATTTAGGATATCAAAGCATCTCTAAGTTCCAAGTTTGATTTTAATTTATAAAATAAAAAATTTGAAACTGATGCAACATAATATAGAGAAGAACAAAACAGTAATGAATTGGTCCAGATGCAAGAGATCTTCCCCTTACCATCTAATTGAATCAATACTGGTTATTTCACTTTAAAAATTAAATTATCTTAAGTTTAACAAATTTCAAGACTATAAGCAAGTAAGCAACCAAAATTCATCTTCATTATTATTTTCAGTAATATTAAGAACGGCCTTGTCAAAGCACATAATGTACATATGCCAACCAAAAAAGCATAATCTACATATTGAGGATGGTCATAGTCATCAAAACCAAAGATGGAAACAAGGGCATCATAGACATTGAAACATTAAGACAGTGAAATAAATTAGAATGAAAAAAGCTCTGAACAGTAACTATCATGTCAATCTAACTTGCCAGGCAAATGGCAAGCTATCCATAGAGTCTCTATAAACTACAGCATTATTATGGCATGATTTAAGGATGTATCAATTAACCCACTCACATGCCAGTACAAAATTTAAATGTTCAATTCTATTTCACATTAACTACTATGATCCCGCCAATGAGCTCTAGCTCAATTGGCACCTCCTTCCCTTGTAAGTGCTAGGTGGAGGGTTCAAGACCCTCGTAACTTAACAAAAAAAAAAAAAAAGACTCCTGATCCCAAAATATCTTTTTGCTTATATGAAGTCCATAAGTAGAGAAAAAAAAAATCTTATTAAAAGTCCTGTAAGACACGGCTTATACATATAACTAAATCTCCATCAATACCTTTTCAGATTTCAGTATCCTTGTGCAATAGATATAATCATTATGTCCATTACCAAATGATTTATTGTGTTTTCAAATCGTCTTATATTTGTGTTTAGTCAAATATGCTCAACTTCTCCTTATTAATGATTAAGGCGGGAAAATTAGGCCTTGAAGTGGAAGATTCCAGGTAATGCATTTCTACGCCCCATTTTGCATATTGCAAATGGTCGTATGTCAACCTAAAGATAAAAGAATATATTATGAACTCAGAATGTAGCAAACAATTAAGAAAAAATTTTCCTTTTCTTTTTTACTAGAAAAATGACTCAAAACAGTCAGTACCATTCATTCACACTAGAAAGCATATCAATATAGCTTTCAAAATTTTAACTACACACAAACTGATAGTTAAAATTAATGAAACCATCTGGACCAACTTCATAGATACACCCAATTAGTTTCAAAGCTTGTAAGAGACAATTTCACAAACAGCTTCCATGCAATAAAAATCAACATTTGAACTAACTTAAAACAGACACCTACTACCAAACCCATACAAATTCTTGCATTTTATGTCCAAATAAAGCAGTAACACAGATGACAACCCATAAGCATAGAAGAAGACTAGCAAATGGAACCAACAAGAACTAAAGGAGAGGGGAAAAAGAATGTTACTTGCTGCAAGAAGTTGAAGTTGGGTTGCTGGCTGGCAACGATGGTTTTGGATAGGTGGATACCATGAAATGGAGAGAAGGGAGAGAGGCTTACCGGCGGTGTTACGGCGGACCGGCGGTCGGTGTAGCAGCGGTCGGTGTAGCAGCAGCTGAGAAGCGAGAGAGAGAGGGTTCTGAAAGAGGAGAAAGAGCGTTTCAAAGTGACAGATTGAGAGAGAGCGTTTGAGAGGCGAGAGTTGAGAGATTGAGAGTGCGAGAGTTGAGAGACTGAGAGTTGAGAGATTGAGAGTCCTGCTAGTACTGAGAGTTGAGAGACTGAGAGTTGAGAGATTGAGAGTACTGAGAGTTGAGAGATTGAGAGTGTTTCAGTTACGCGTTTGAAAGGTAAAGTGGGGGAAAATTGTGTGGATTTCGAGTCTTATAAACTCGATTTCTACCTGGCTAAATTCCGACAAACCCAATAACTCGAGTTTTACAATCTCGATTTTTAATACATATTTCGAGTCTTATAAACTCGATTTCTACGTGGCTAAATTCCTCCAGGTGGAAACTTTGTCCACGTAATCGAAGAACAAACACGACAACTCGAGTTTTAAAAACTCGAGTTTCAATTAAATCTCGAGTTTCTAAAACTCGAGTTGTTAGTTTCCCACATACTTTCCAAACCCAGCCAACTAACGAAATCATTTGCACAGTAACGTTATTTGGAAAGGATGTTCCATGATCTTGGGTTAAATAAATAAATAAATAAAACCTAACACACACAGACAAAGACAGAGATAGATACCTGAAGAATATTAGCGTAATTTCTGAAGAATATTAGGGTAATTTCTCAAGTCAGTGATATTTAAAAAACACACATAGAGATTAGAGAGAGAGATACCTGAAACATGTTACTGAATTTTTTAATATTGGAAGCCAATTTGAAGCAGTTGAAACACCGGACAATGAAAATAAAATAAGATGACCGGTTGAAATCATTTGGTTGTTCTGGCAATCTCTCCAGTGAGGTGCAATTGTCTACGCTTATAAAAGAAACTTTTGATGGAATATCTGATAATGATCGAAGGCTTTTGCAACCATCCAAGTAAAGATGTGTTAGTTCAGAGAATTGAGAGATGCTTTCAGGAAGGGAAACGAAATCATTTCCCCTTAGAAATAATTCAGAAAGCTTCATCGTAAAGAGGCGGTCAATAACGCTTGTAATTGCCGAAAGGTTGCAGTCACTGAAAGATACGCTCGTGACCCGTTTAAGGTGAATGGTGGAGGAAGGTAATTCTTTTATAGCAGTTCCACCCAAACTAAGCTCCTTTAGGCTTTCCATATTCCCCAGGTTCTCCGGCAAGTTGGCAATTTTTGAGCATCCGGTAAGAGTAAGATACATTACCTTCTTCAAATTACAAATGGTGTTTGGAAGACACACAAGATTTTTGCAATCTTCTAGGTTTAAAGACTCAAGGGCAGCCAAACGTCCAACAGATGAAGGCAACACTTCTATAGCTGTTCCGAATAAATATAGCAAATTTAGATGTTTGAGATTCCCAACATTCTCTGGCAAGTTGACAAATTTTGGGCATCTATAAAGAAACATGAACTCTAGTGACTTCAAACTACAAACGGTGTTTGGAAGAAGCACAAATTCTTTGCAATCGCTTAGATCCAATGAAGTAAGGCCAATCAAAAATTCAACTGACGAAGGCAGCTCTGTTATAGTTGTTCCACTCAAATCAAGCACCTTTAAACTTATGATATTCCCCAAGTACTTTGGCAATTTGTTAAATTTTGAGCATTCAAAAAGAATAATTTCATCTAGTGACTTCAAACTACAAATGGTGCTTGGAAGAAGCACAAATTCTTTGCAATCACTTAGATCCAATGAAGTAAGGCCAATTAAAAATTCAACTGATGAAGGCAGCTCTTTTATAGTTGTTCCACTCAAATCAAGCTTCTTTAGACTTATGATATTCCCCAAGTCCTTTGGCAATTTGTTAAATTTTGAGCATCTAGAAAGAATAATTTTATCTAGTGACTTCAAACTACAAATGGTGCTTGGAAGAAGCACAAATTCTTTGCAATCTCTTAGTTTCAATGAAGTAAGGCCAATCAAAAATTCAACTGATGAAGGCAGCTCTTTTATAGCTGTTTTACTCAAACAAAGCTTCTTTAGACTTACAATATTCCCCAAGTCCTCTGGCAATTTGTCAAATTTTGAGCACCCCAAAAGATCAAGACTTTTAAGCGATGTCAAATTACAAATGGTGTTAGGAAGACACACTAATTTTTTGCAATACCGCAAGATCAAAATATTAAGGCCAATCAAACATTCAACTGATGAAGGTAATTCTGTAATAGCAATGTCTTCCAAAAGAAGTTCCTGTAAGTGCTTCATGTTTCCTACAAATTCTGGAATTTTCTTGACTTTGGAACAACGAGTAAGATTAAGAGTCACAAGAGATTTCAATTCAAACTTGTTTGGAAGACTAGTTAGTTCTTGGCACTCTTTTAGCTTAAGAAGTTTAAGGTTTTTCAATTTTCCAATGGATGGGTGAAGCTCGCGTAACTTTGAACATCCTTCAAGAACTAACTCCTCAAGATTTGGAACTCCATTAAAGTTAGGGGTTATAATCATGTCCGAGGAGCCAGCCATATGGATGGACTTTAACTTGTCAAAATTCTATTAAAAGAAAAGAGAAAGTTTAGAATAATTAACTTTCTAGTGTCTATTTATTGAAATTTAAAAGGATAATTACTAACACTCTTACCTTCATTCCTTTCCAAAGAAATTCAATTTTGCTATGCTGCAGATGAAGTTGAACAAGCTCATTTGGCTGAAACCGTGGTAACGATTTTGCAAGATAACCACTCCATTCAAGATATCTTAAAGAATTCGGAAGATGTTCTGGGACATAACGAGGGAAAACGTTACGAACTCTTAGAAATTTAAGATTGGACATCTTCGAAAAGGCATTAGGGTTCCAAAGTGGCCATTTTTGTTTTTTTGAAAATGTGAAACTTGGCCAACATGCCTCTGCTCCCCTGATATCCATGGCTTGAACTTTTTTAGTTCCCTGATATAAAAAAAAGGAATTCATGAAATGCAAAATATATTATTAGCATAACTATTCATATTTCAACTTTGCTGAATAAAAAGATATGGTATGAGCTGAAGTAAATAACCTCTTACCGTATCATTTTTTAACACATTATCATTGTCCTCATAATGCCACAATCTACTGCGCTTCCCAGGCTCATCACGAGATTCTTGACGAACAATATCCCTACCCATATCTCTTAGTAAATCATGCATCCACAAATCATTATTTTCGGAAATTTTCAGGAGAGATTTCTCAATGAGAATGCTTAATCCAATATCGGGATAGCGGCCAAGAATTTTTAGTATTTGTACCACATAATCTTTCTTCTCGTGCTCAAAGAAGCATGCAATATCTTTGAATATTTCCTGCTCTGGCCCTTCAAGTCCATCATAACTTATTTTTAGTACTCGGATAACATCTGGCATGGGATGTTCTTTGAGCTTCTCAAACTCATTTTCCCATTCAACAACACTTCTTTTAGACAAAAATGAACCCAAAGTGATAAGAGCTAAAGGATGACTGCCAACATAATTCAAAAAACCTTTGGACAGTTCTAAATATTCATCTGGGACAGGTTCGTTTTTAAAAGCTTTTGAACAAAAAAGATGAAGAGCATCTTCATTTTTCAATGCTTTAACTTCATATATTTTATCCATTAAATGTGTCCCTAACAAGTGCTTATCTCTTGTTGTTATGATAATTCTACTACCTTGACCAAACCATTCACGCTTCCCAGCTAACTTTTGTAACTGGTTTAAATCATTTACATCATCAAGAACAAGAAGAATCCTTCTACCACATAACCTACTCTTGATCATTTGTTCTACTTCACATTCATTTTTTATATTCAAATTTGTGTCATTTAATATTTGAGAAATAAGATTTTTTTGTAGTGAAAGTTCACCTTCTTTTTCACAATTTTCCCTAACATTATCAATAAAACAACAAGCTTCAAATTCTTTAGAAAAGATCTTATAGGCAACTTTGGCGAGTGTTGTCTTCCCCATTCCTCCCATCGCCCAAATCCCTATAAAGCGAACTTCATCCTTTAACCAAAAAGCTAAACATGACTCCAATTCCAACATTGGAGATTCTATTCCAACCAAGCCCTCAGTAACTTCTGAGAACTCACGACTCAATTTTTGTGACATTAGTCCCAAAATGCTTTTAACAGCTACAGAGAGAGGACTGCAATGAAGAGAGAACAAGATATGATGATCAATTAATAGGTCCCATGAAAAATATGGTAGATATTAGGTGTTCGAATCTCCTGACTAAATAAAAATATGTAAATAGATAGGCTATGACAAAAATTAAATGAGATCAGATGAAGGCTTATTTATATTAAAAAATAATAAATAAAAAAATATGTCAATTAAAGGTTTAAATGAAGTCACATATATAAAAGTGGGTCAGCTGAATATATATAAAATAAAATTACCTATTATCTACATGATATCCGGCAATATTGGCCACATGAGTCAAAGCATGTCTCCATGTGCCCACCTTCTGCTCAAATTGTTTCTCATACTCATCAAAACGTTGTGCAAAAGTTCCCTTTTGGTTCCGCACATCAGATGGATCCACGTTGTAAAAAATAGGAAGAATTGTCATTCCCATTTTTTCCTTGCAGTCAATGATCTCTACAAGTTCATTTAAGCACCAAGTTGAAGATGCATAATTTTTTGAGAGACTGACCACGGCAAATTTGGATTCTTTTATCGCTTGGAGGAGTTCTGGTTCAATAGTTTTTCCTCTCTCAATATTTCGATCGTCCTTAAAAGCTTTAATGCCCTTCTCTACTAAAGCATAATCTACAAAGTCCGTAGCAGTATTGCGGGTGTCCTCACCGCTGAAACTCAGGAAAACATCATACGTCCATTTGCTAGTAGAAGAAATAGAAGAACTTGGGAAAGATGACAAACTCGAAGCCATTGAACCAAGGAATAGATCTGCATGGGAAAAAAAAAATCAATTAGAACTAAAGAAAAATTGAAAAGAAAATAAATTATGAAAGAAGAAAAACTATTTGATGTCTGAATCGCTCCCTTCATCAGATGAGTCAAACATTACCCTTTTTTTGGTTGTTTATGAGAAAGAGAAACCGCAAATAAAGTCACACTGTTCAGAACTCAGGGGCGAGTGTTGGGTATGTAAGGCAAAGATGGTCTAGGTATATGTGTTTATTAGTCTTTTGTTCAGAACTCAGGGGAAGTCTCACTGTTGGGAACTCAGGGGCAGCTCTTACAGGTTCAAGTTTAGGCACATCTTCTTCTCGTTAAAACCTTTTATATTATGTTTGGTTGTACTGGACGAGAGGAAGTAGAAAATTGGAAAATTGATGGAACTATGGAAGCTGTGGATTCCACAATTTTTTCCAAATTTTGTTTCTGTCCGATTTGAAAGAAAAATGAAAAATGAATAACTTTTTATACAAGATTACTCTTGTACCCTCGTAAAAGTATAAAAAAGTTCTATATTTTGTAAAATTACTTTTAATTCTTCCTAATGAATTATTCATTTATAATTTACATAAAATAAAAAAGAAAATGATTTTTTAGTATTATTTTTTCCTTCGTTTTCTTTCCTTTTTTTTATTTATTTTTTAATTTTTACTTCCAAACAGATACATAAATAGCATTTTGTCTTTTTTTTTTTTCAAATCTATTCCCTTTTTTTTCCCCCTTTCTTTAAACATAATGTTATTTGAGAGAGTAATTGAAAATTTCACACCGCCTTCATAATATTGTATTGCGGTGGACCTCACACGCACAAAATTGTGATTGTGGGAGAGTATATGAAATCTTCGGTGAAATTTACGATGTGACTAAAAATTTTCTTTATAGAGAGAAACAAAAAAGGAACATGCACAACTTTTAAGGTTCTTTACGCGTATGTAAAAAAAAAAATTCCAATCCTCCTACTCAACGTGTATCAATCCACCCAGGAAAATGCTAGAGAGAGAGAGAGAGAGAGAGAGAGAGAGAGAGAGAGGGGGGGGGGGGAGGGGAATTTCCAAGAAACTTTTATTATTTTGGCATGGTGCTTCGATCAGTGGTCATGTCTGGGAATTTGATAGGTTTGATGAAATGATTAGTGTTGCAAATTGAGCAAAGTTGTCAAGTGCTGTGCGTGATTGGCTGAGGTCACCGAAAGCCGATTGCTTTGAAGATAAAAGTTAGTGTGGAAACTCACTGGAAACCACCACATGGTGACTTTTGTGGAAAGATTTTCAGGACTCTTGTTTTTTCTTTTGTTTCTATTCGTCAATTCCAATCACAACGTACCATAATCTAACGAAAAAGCCATGGAATTTCCTAACGTGTGCTTTTTAAGGCATATATTAGTAAAAAAATTTTAAAATTTTTTTTATAAAAATTTGAAAAAGCTAACAAATTTTTAAAATTTTTAAAAATAAATAGTTAATATTTGCCTTAAAAAATACATTGACCAGACCCAGCTATTAACATTATCCGAGAGTGACAAAAGTAAAAGAAATGGGGTCATTGGCACAACTCCCTATAAATTTATGTGGCATTTGTTCTTTGTAGGTTACTTTTTGGCCAGCTAGAAATGTTTCTTTTTAAGTTTTTATATTGTTTTTGACCGGAATAATTTTTTTTTTTCATTACAATAACTTTTTGGGAAAAAAATTATATATATATATATAAACTAATTTAGAAAACTATTTATGAAAAACGTAAAAGCAATTCACTATTTTTACAGTTTTTTTAATTTTTTATATAATGTAAAAGTGACCTTCTAAGTTTTTTTAGATTTCATTTCAGTACTCTAACTTTACTTTTTTTTTTTTTTTTTTTTTCAGTCTTCTAACTTTTAAGTTTATTCAATTAAGTTTTTTCCATCAACTTTTGTTATATGTTGTAGTTAATTTTTCAATTTTATAAATTTTTCTTCCAAATTTTTAAATTAAAAAAATTCAATTAATGATTAAAAAATATTTTCTAGATTTTTTTTTAAAAAAAATTTAACATAAATTAGCAAAAAGGCCTTAATTGAATAAATTTGAAACTTAAAGGACGGAAATGAAATGTGAAAAAAAGTTAAAAGATTAATTTTACATTTTAACTAAAATTAAATGATCTGAAAATTTTAATAGTCAGCTCGATTCAATTTGGTACAATTACAACCTGTCTTACAAAACTCAAGAATACCGGGTTATTCTCTACATGCCAGGTTAAGAATCTGAAAATTACTAACCCAAATCTCTTCTTTTTTTTCCACCAAACAGTATTAATGTTAGAGAATCTCAGTCCACCAAACATTGTGTTGTTAATTTCAAAGAGAGAGAGAAAGTAGACTGACACAACTTTTGAGGAGAATACTGTAGTTGTGGAAATTTTTAACGAATTCTTTGCCCCCACCAAACACTCTAAAGACAGAGGGAGAGGACAAACAAGTTTGGCATGGTGTAGAAAATTTACAACCCTTCTTTTTTTTATGTTTAAGGAGCAGATTGCAAATCACACGCATGTAGAAAATTTTCCAGAAACCTTCATTACTTTGGCATTGTGTTTCAATGCTCAGAAATTTGCAACATAAAAGAGGACAAACAACTTCTTATCATATTGCTTTGTGACCAGTTTTTTTTCTTTTTGCTGAATATTGCGACCCATTCTTCTTTTTACATTGCTTTTCACTAGCTTTTTAAGTGTATTTTACATTACTTTTTGACCACCTATAAAGGTTTTTTATTTTACATTACTTTTGGTTTACATCAATTTAATAAAGAATTAAATGCATCTTAACAATTTTTCTTAGGGCAGACTTCAGGACAAGGTCGCCTTTGACATGGGGCCAATGACCCCCTCCCAATTTTTTTACTGGATATTAATTTTAATAATTTTGTTCTATAAAATTACTCTTTATCTCTTTAATAATGTCATTAATTTTTTTAAAAGTAATCTTATAATCACAAATTTTTCTATAATATTTTTACAAATTATTGAGGTAACAAATTTTTATTAGTTCGTATCTAGGCTCACCACTTATACAACTTTATTAATTACCAACAACTACATATCGCGTCAATAATTTGTAAAAAAAATTGTAGCTCTAGCATTTTCTTCTTTTTTAAAGACCATAAAAAAATCTATAAATTTAAATTTAAAAAAAATATATAAGCCCAAAAAAAATTAATTTAACAACAAATATTACCAATAGTGAAGCTAAAAAAAATTAAGTCTAATCAACCAATTTCACAAAAACAAAAAACCTGTGATTTAAAAAAATTTAAATCAAAATAATTGTCCTTACCCAACATTATGCATCAAAGTAAAAAATAAATAAATCTGAGTGGCTAAGCCACCGCAAAGAACTAGCAACAAAGTCACCTCCGCCTAACTACATGTCCTGGCTCCATCCTTAGGGAATACATTAATCAGACTTTTATATATATATATATTGACCAACTAAAAAAAATTCACATTGCTTTTTTAAAATTTTTATTACACATTACATTTCTTTTTAATTTCAATTTTGGACTACTTATTAAGAGAGGTTGGGTTCAAGTTACACCTGGTGTAACTTTAAGTAACGTTACACCACCCAATAACTTCTTATAAAATTCAAAATTTGAAAATCTCACAGTTGAATTGCATGTTCTATATTTATTAACATTTATGTCAATTTGCATATCAATCAGATGTTATTTACCATTCAATTCATAAATTCATCTTTTATGTATTATTTTAAACTACAAAAACTTGAATTTAAACAATTGATTGATGACATAACTATTAATTTTTGTTCACCTTGAAATTTTGCAAGCATAGAGAATATATGAAGATAATGTAATCTAACGATGGATTTGTCAAAATTCACATACAATTAAACAATATTGGGTAGTATAACATTGTTTAGAGTTACACTAGGTGTAACTTGAAGCCAACCCTATTAAGAGAATGAAAGTTCAAATTCCCCTTCCCAATCATCAAATTATCAATAAAATGATCATTATATTTTGAATATTTCAATTTAGTCTTTAATTTTTTAAGTGCACTTGCATTAGTCAATGTAAAATAGTATAAATACATATGTTGTTCACGGTTATGTACCCATATAAATTTACACCGCTATTGTTCATGTGTAAAGACATTTTATTTATTTTCTCAATCCACCTTTTTCAGTTGGCGTGTGAATAAATAAAAAGTGTTTACATAAATAAATAATGAATATTATATAAAAATAACTTATAAAATAGACAATATGGTATATATTGATGTTTATCGGAGGCGAAAAAGTTTTCTTTCTGACAAATGAGATTTATATTGGGTTGGGGGCCTAAACCGAAACTCGACGATGGGCTCGAAGCACAGCCTAAAGGCTATCGGTGAAAATCCAAATAATTCACTGTATTTTTATGCCTAGGGCCTAGATTGGGACTTACAAGAATGGCCCATAAGCAACCCCTACAGCAAACACGTCAGTGTGGCTAAAGCATACTGTAAGAAATAGCCCAGCAGTAAAATGTTTCTGCAGAAAATAACCCAGCCATAAAATGTTTCTGCAGAAAAGAGTAACACAGCCGTAAAGTGCTTCTGCAGAAAATAACTAAGCTGTAAAGTATTTCACAGATTAAGGAAAAACTTTCATATTTTCGGACTCATCATCCGTTAGCTCTGGAGGAGAGTCTTCTAATACAACAATATGAGGAAAAAATTCTATAGTAACAGTTACATCATAACCATCAATAGTAAATGCATAAGTAAATATCATGGGTTCCCTAATAACAAGTAATGAGGAAAGCTTAGTGTGAGATGAAGGGAGAGAGAGAGATCCCAGATAGTGCAGCAAGATCATTATGGTGCCAAAGCATGCTTATGGATGTAGTATGTATAATGAGTAGAGAGAGTCATTTGTGAATAGTATGAGTAATGAGTGAAAGTGTATAGTAGGGCTGTTTGGGTTTCCTGCTGGGAAAGTTATGTGTTTTTAAGTAGAGGTATGAGGGGTGGTTTTGAGCTAAGAGTTGAAAAACTCAATTTCCATGCTTGAAGTTGAGAGCTTAGTGGCTTAGAACTTTGGTAGAATTTAGAGAAAGCTAGACAGAAGGTTTTAGTGAGAGTTTTTCTCTATGAGTATATTTCTTGGTATGTTCTTGTTCCCTCTTGAAGCAGTAATGGAGAGTTCCATTTATAGTTGGGTTTTAGGGGTGATTAGCAAATAACTTTTGCTAAATCTTTCCCAATCTTCAGGAAATCCTTAGAGATTCGTTCTTAGGATTTTAGCTAAGAGTGGTAAGCTTAACTTTTGGAAGATTCTTGCTATTTTGAGTAATAACAGCTGGGATTCTAACTTAGCATTAATGCTGATTGGCTTTGGCTAATGGGATAAGAGCATGCATTAGGCTAATGATCTTAGTTGTACTACTACTAGATTCAGAGCTCCCTAAGGCAAGTTGTATCACCCCAAGCCAGGTGTCAACCTTGGAGCCTTTGCTGGGAACTATGTTGGGATCCCCTTGGTGCCCTCCAAACCACATTTCCCTAAGTTTCCCCATTTGGGGTTCACGTGCTTGGTTCATGAACCAGAGAATACACATTTTTAGCATGAAAAATGAGCTGATTTCAACTTGTTTCAGAAGTTTTAATGGCCTGGTCATGGCTGCCTTTGATGCTTGACTGAATGGGTCGGAGGCGAAAGAAGAGATGGCTAGTTGAAGTCCTTCGGCTTTTTGTCAAGTCCTTCAGCTTTCTATCAAGTCAACTTCAACTTTATGTCACATGAGAAATAATGGTATTTCGGCTTGTGGAGGAAGGGTTCAACCTCTGATGGACACGTGTCCTGTTCTGACTCGATTGGACAAGTTGGAACCTGATGGGAGTGGGCTCCAGCTGTTGAATTGTGCCGAGTTTTGGCTGATTAGCTCACGTGAGCTTCAGTTGCTGGGACTTGAGTATGGGCTGGGCTGGGCTGGTCCAGGTGGGCTTTATATTTGAGCTTCTTTAGGCCTGATTATTCCTACAAAATGAAGAATTTTGTCATGGATGATATACATGGGCTTTTATAAATTTTGCAAGAGAAGTATTTCTTGAAGGATGAGTATTCATTTTTTCCATGAGTAAGGGATTTAGTATAAATGAAACAAGTGTTAAGATAATTTTTGAGTTTTGTAAATATGTGCCAAAATAGCATTTGGGCTTTATAAAATAGTTGCCAAAATAATGCTTGAGCTTTATGAAATAATTGCCAAAGTAATATTGGACTTTTAGAAATAGTTGCCAAAATAATATTTGGGCTTTATGAAATAGTGTCGAAATAATATTGGGCTTTTAGAAATAGTGCCAAAATAATATTGGGCTTTTAGAAATAGTGCCAAAATGATATTGGGTTTTTAGAAATAGTTGCCAAATAATATTTGGGCATTTAGAAATAATGCCAAAATGATATTGGGCTTTTAGAAATAGTTGCCAAATAATATTTGGGTTTTTGGAAATAGTTGCCAAATTAGTATTTGGGCTTTGTGAAGTAGTGCCAAAATAATATTGGGCTTTTAGAAATAGTGCCAAAATAATAATTGTGGGTACTCAGGATTTTCACCTCGGACCAAGGGCTGGCCTTGTAATCTCGTAGGCTTGACACCTTTGTGTCCCACATCGAAGAGAACTTCCCCCACTTTCTGCCTTATAAGCTTTGACACTACTCCTTTGCTTCAAAGCTTATAAGGCAGAAAGTGAGGGAAGTTCTCTTCGATGTGGGACACAAAGGTGTCAAGCCTACGAGATTACAAGGCCAGCCCTTGGTCCGAGGTGAAAATCCTGAGTACCCACAATAATATTGGGCTTTTAGACAGTGCCAAAATAATAATATTGGGCTTTTAAACATAGTTGCCAAAATAATATTTGGGTCTTATGAAATAGTGCCAAAATGATATTGGGCTTTTAGAAATAGTTGCCAAAAATAACATTTGGGCTTTTAGAAATAGTTTCCAAAACAATATTTGGGCTTTATGAAATAGTGCCAAAATGATATTGGGTTTTTATAAATAGTTGCCAAATAATATTTGGGCTTTTGGAAATAGTGCCAAAATGATATTGGGCTTTTAGAAATAGTTGTCAAATAATATTTAGGCTTTTGGAAATAGTGCCAAAATAGTTTTTGGGCTTTGTAAAAATAATGTCAAATTAGTATTTGGGCTTTATAAAATAAGTGTCAAAATAGTTTTTGCACTTTGTTAAAAATGGTTGCCAAATTAGTATTTGGGCTTTGTTAAAATAGTTTGCCAAATTAGTATTTGGGCTAGTGCCAAATTAATATTTGGGCTTTGTAAAGTAGTTTGCTAAATTAATATTTGGGCTTTGTTAAAATAGTGTCAAATTAGTATTTGAGCTTTGTAAAAATAGTGCCAAATAATATTGGGTTTTTAGAAATAGTTTGAGATTTTTGTAAAAATATCGTCGTGTAGCAACGGACTTAGTAAGATTGCCGTGTAGCAACGGGCTTAGAGGTGTCGTGTAGCAACGAGCTTAGTAAGGTGCCGTGTAGCAACGGGCTTAAAAAAGGGTTTTGTTGGGCTTTTTGGGTCTTGCCTATAAGTTAAATGATTTTCGGTTTTTGTTAGAGAAAGTATAATTTTGTGGCCCAATATTGGTGGCAAGATGATTGGTAATTTTTGTGAGAAGGCCCAAAGTAATTTGTGGGGCTTATATAGAGAATATTTGTGGGAGCCCAATAACATGAAAAATATTTAAGTAATATGTGGGAAATATTTATGTGGGCTTCAAAATAATTCTTGGGCTTATGTGGGTATTTTTGTGAGTGGGCTAAAGAAATTTAAGGCCCGAAAATTTGTACCTCAACAATGTTTTTAAAAAGTAATTTCTTAAAATAAAAAGTGAATTTTTATGTTAAAATAGACATAAATTTTTAAATGAGCTAATACAAATGCTCTAAGTTTGTTGTGAGAAATAACAAATCTTTTCCTTTAGCTTAAAAAAAAAAAAAAAACTCTTCTACACACTCATGTGAGAGAGTAGTCTACACAATAATGTTCCTTCAGCTATACGCCTATACCCCATAACATCCAAAAACATTGTGTTAATTTCAAAGAGAGAGTCAGAGAGGGGAAACAGGCACAACTTTTGAGGAGCAAACTGCAGAGTGAAGCTACGTTACCTGAAAGCTTCTAACTCGAATCTCTTCTTTTTTCCCCCAAATAGTGCTAATGTCAGAGAATCTCAGTCCACCAAACATTGTGTTGTGTTAATTTCAAAGATAGACTGAGAGAGAGTAGACTAGCATAACTTTTGAGGAGAACACTGTAGTTGTGGAAATTTCCAACCAATCCATTCTTTGCCCCACCAAACACTTAGAGAGAGGGAGAGGACAAACAAATTTGGCATGGTGTAGGAAATTTCCAACCCTTCTTTTGACGTTTGAGGAGCAAGTTGCAGATCATGCGCATCTAGGAAATTTCCCAGAACCTTCGCTAGAGCATAAAAGAGGACAAACAACTTATCATATTGCTCTGTGACCAGTTTTTTTCTTTTTGCTGAATATTGTGACCCATTCATTATAAAGTTCTTTTTACATTGCTTTTCGTAAGCTTTTTAAGTGAATTTACATTACTTTCTGACCGGCTATAAATGTTTTTATTTTACATTACTTTTTGACTAGCAATAATGGTTTACATCATTTAATAAAGAATTAAATAAAACTTAACTCAAACTCAACTCGAGTTCCATATAAGATAGAAAATTAAATGATCTTAGAATTTTAATAATCAGCTTGATTTAGTTTAGCACAATTACAACCTATCTCACAAAACCCAAGAATACTATATTATTGCCCATGTTATTCGAACAAATTTAAACATATTTTGAGGAGGACCTAAGTTTTAGAGGGTGTTTGGTATTATTGTTTAAAAAACAGTTTTCAGTATTTAAACAACATTACACATATTTTTATACACTTTTTCACTTATACGTATTTTTACAAAATAACACCGTTACTAGAAATCTCTTATCAAACAACCCCTTAAGTTTCAAGAAATGAAAATCACAACTGCCCTGTCATTCCTAGGATATATTTATGGTGAAATCACCGATTCAAAAAATTCTCCCACGAAAGTTGGCATACACCTTAGTTGAGAAACAGAGAATGGGATTTGCTTGTTGAGAAGAATTGCTATTCTCGTAGAAGATTTTGTACCACTGAAAACTTGCGCTGCTGATCAACGGAATGATTAGTAGTCATTTTCAATTTAAAGCCATCCATACTTGATATTCCATGGGATTTGAGGCATGTATGTTGACCAAATAGCTATAGCCATTTACGGTAGGTTATCTTTATCTAATGGCAAAAATATTCCAACAGTAATTTCCTTTGTCAATGTTTGCATGAATTACCACAGTATTTCCTTTGTTAATGTTTGCATGAATATCAGTGTATGCAATATTTGTTTGCATTATTTCTCAATGCAAATCTCCAACATGTAATTCAGACACGTTTACCAATGTTGGGGGTGCTTATATTCAGATGTGTTAAGAAAAAAAAAATCTTATCATATGTTCATCTTTCTGCACAGCTTTTATTTTATTTTATTTTTTTTTGGGGGGGGGGGGGGGGGGGGAACACTCTCCACAAAACAATTAAACTTGCAACTATGTACTTTTGTAATAAATCCACCATATATCAGCCTTGGGTTTCATCTCTACGCATCCACACATGTAGATAAAGACAAAGAGTCCGTTTGGATAGAACTTATTGCTGAAAACTGAAAATACTGTACAAAAATAATTTTTTAATGTGTAAAAATTACTGTTCATCTCAAAAAGTACTGTTCATTGGCCTAAAATCACTGTTCATGGCCAATGAACAGTGACACATGCGCGTGGAAAAAAAAAAAAAAAAAAAAAAAAACTGGCCAGACGTGGACGCAGCCCTCCTATCCAAACGCATTCAAAATATAGAACATCGTGGAATTTATAGTGCATGGGATATGTCAAGAGTCTTGTAATTCAGTGGCGATACCTACTCTTCTTAGCAGAACCAGAGTTTGAATTTTTCCTTCCCATTGTTACCAGTGGCGGAGCCACACACGAGTTTGAAAAACTATTTTAGAGTATATATATTATTTACATTTAAAAAATGTAGCATGTAAGAATTGAAGTTGGCCCCCCCCCCCCCAAATTTTGAGTCATTTCAATGGTGCTCTTAAAAGAAAGAAAAATTATATTAAAATCATATAATTTAAGAGGTATAACAAATTAAACTATGTAGAAAATGATAAATTTTTGTACATGTCTAATAGAAGAAATACATGACTTTTATATACTCATTAAAAGTTAGAAGATGATAAATTCTCTTCGTAAATTAATTTATGTGTGTGTATATGTAGAAGTTTGTCTAAACTAATATATTAGCATCATAACTTGGCCCCCCAAACCAAAACTTCTGGCTCCGCCCCTGATTGTTACAACTACCGAAATATAAAAAACTAGCCTCTGAGTACATGCACTAGCGCGTACTTAGAGACTCTTCTATTTTTTTAAGTAAAGGTTAATAATTTGTATCTATAATAATTTAGATTTTTTTTTTTAAAGTTTGGCTTATCTCTAGTACTTTTTTTAACTAGACATGTCATTTTATTTTAAATATACAATGGCAAGTGGTAGTGGGTTTTAATCTCCACATTTTATTTAATTAGTAGATGATGTGATAGTTTCTCATTAAAACAAAAGGAAATTCCAGTTAAAAAAGTACTGGAAGTAATCCAAGACATTTTTTTTATAAAAATCTCAAACAAATAAAAAGAATAAACTTTGATGGGGATAAACTCCAATAATCGTCCATGGAGGTCATCCAGGGCAAGACCAAACAATCAAAGGCTATCAGAACCTCGTCCAAGAAGTTCGTCCGTGGAGGGAGATGTTTGGATGAGGTTTCGTGTGGTCAAGTTTCACAAGAACCCCGCCATGTCGTCCAGGGTCGTCGTGAACCTCGTCCATGGAAAGAGTTGTCCATAAAGGAAGAACCCCCCTAGGACGCGAGGTACGCCCGGCTGGATATCCTTAGGACGAAAATCCTTGGACGAACCCTAGACACTTAGGAAAATTCCTGAGCGTGAAGTACAACTCCTTATTCCACGCATAACTTCCAACAACAGTTAGGTGAGAAATATGTAACTCCCAAGCAGTTATGGAAGTTATCTCTGAACCCTCACACCTCCTCAAATCCAAGGGAGGTTACAAGTTTGATAACTGTTCTTAGGACACTATATAAACGTTCATTCAGACAAAACAAATGTACGTTTTTACTTCTCCCAAAAAGTTGGAACTCCAAAAATATAGAGAGAAAACTAACTTTGCCATTGGAGGGTTCTTGGCCGGTGACCTCGGTCACCTTTGATTTCTTTTCTTTCTTTTTCAGACCATCGAGAGAGCAAGTAGTCCGTTCAAGTCCAAAGCATCCAACCTACTGATTTTCTTCGCATCATCAGTTGGCGCCGTTTGTGGGAAACACACTGTTCTTTTCGTTCGATTATCTATTCTGTTTTCAATGATTAATCTTTCCCAAACAAAAGGCTGAATGGTTCAAACAAGATCAAGGGCTACCAGCCCAGGCCACCAGGAGAGTAGGGATGTTTCTAGTAATCACCTCCACGATCGCTAGTCAACGCCTGTCATGCAACCGCCTTTTGTTCAACATATACAATCCATGGCTGCCGCTATGGCAAAATTGACTCGTTAGAATCAGGAGTTGAACAAAGAGATCAACCTAAGAAGGTAGCGCCATGATGGGCACACGGAAGGACGAGCCCAGAGTAAGGAAGGTGGAGGAGAAGATGTTGAGTTCGAAAATCAGACAAGGGGTACTGCTTCAAGAAAAGTGCCACACTTGGAAAGGGAGATGGACCAGATGAGAAAAACTATAGATGAGATGAGGAAGAACATGAGGCAGGCGAACTCAGTGGATGATTTAGTTCACCGAATGGACTCCCCTTTCACGGCTTCCATCAACAGTCACCCTCTACCTCCAAAATTCAAAATGTCTTCCTTGGATTCGTATGATGGAAATCGTGACCCGTGTGATCACATTACTACTTTCAAGACGACCATGCACCTTCAAGGGGTTCCGAACGAGATTATGTGCAGAGCTTTTCCTACCACACTTAAGGGACCAGCACGAGTGTGGTTTAGCAAAATACCCCCAAACTCAGTGGGATCATTTGAAGAGTTGAGTAAGTTGTTTGTCAATAACTTCATTAGAGGACAACGCCACAAGCGTTCCTCTTCTAGTTTGCTAACTATAGAGTAAGGGAAAATGAGAGTTTGAGATCCTTCATTACCTGGTTTAATAGGGAAGCCTTGACGGTGGACGAAATGGATGACAAGTTGTTATTGGCCGCTTTCCATAATGGGGTCAATTCTGACTTGTTCATCCATGAGCTCTACGAGCAAGAACCACAGACTATGGCGGAACTCGTCCATTCAGCCCAGAATTTCATGAATGCTGAGGATGCTATCATAGCCAAGAAGAGATAGAGAGCAGAGCACTCGGAAGCAGGCCACCAGTGTTACTCAGATCAGGGCCCTCGTCCAAAAAAGGCTCGGGTAGACGAGAGAAAAGACAAGGATGGTAAGAAGACAAGTTCCTCAGTGAAAAATCAGCAATACACACCCCTGCCATTAGAACAAGTTCTTATGCAAATCAAGGATGATCTGTCCTTGAAGTAGCCGGATAAGATGAAAGAAGATCCTAACAAGCGCAATAGGAACAAGTATTGCCGCTTTCATAAAGACCACGGGCATGACACATATGAGTGCTTTGATTTGAAGCAGTAGATAGAGAATCTTATTAGACAAGGAAAGTTAAGGAACTTCCTTGGACGAGACTAGAGAGACGAGAAACTGAAGGCTAAGGTGGAGGAGTCATCATGACCCCCACTAGGAGAGATAAGAGTAATTATCGGAGGAACCTTGATAGCGCAGTCATCTAAGTCGAGGAAGACATACTTGAAAGTGGTGCAAAACGTCTAGCTATCTGGACGACCTCCCAAGACGAGGGAAGCAGATGAGGCCATTACGTTCATAGACAAGGACACAGGACAACTTCACCACCCGCATGATGACGCGATAGTCATCACCCTACTCATTGCTGACTACATGACCAGGAGGGTGTTGATAGACAATGGCAGTTCTGCGGATATTTTGTATTATCCCGCTTTCCAGCAAATGAGGCTAGGACGAGATCAGTTTCAACCAGTGAATTTGCCATTGGTGGGATTCAGAGGTATGAAGGTGCAACCAGTGGGCACCATCACATTACCAGTGGTGGTTGGAGCGTATCCACAACAGATAACCAAAGAAGTAAATTTCCTTGTTGTTGATTGTGCATCGTCATATAACGCTATTATTGGAAGACTGATTCTGAATAGTTGGAAGGCGGTAACCTCTACCTACTACATGTCCATCAAATTCCCGACCGAGCACGGAGTGAGCCAAGTACAAGGAGATCAGTTAGCCGCCAGAGAGTGCAATTTAGCCATGCTGGCGATGGACGAGCATGTACAGGCAATGAGTATAGACGAGAGAAGAATCGCAGTGGAACCCACGGAGGTGTTAGAAGACGTCCTTTTGGACGAGAGCAGCCTCGAGAGGTTCACTAGAATTGGGGCTAACATGGAAGAAGATGTAAAGCATGCTTTGGTCTAGTTTTTGAAGAAAAGACTCGATGTCTTTGCATGGAGTCATGAAGATATGCCTGGTATTGATCCAAGTGTTATTACTTACAGCCTGAATGTATGTTCCTATTCCAAGCCAGTGCGTCAGAAGAAGAAGGTTTTTGCTCCTGAGCCAGACAATGCCATCAAGGAAGAAGTCCAGAAGTTGATTACCGCAGAGTTTATTTGAGAAGTTTATTATCCAGATTGGTTGGCGAACGTAGTCATGGTGAAGAAGGCTAATGGCAAGTGGCGAATGTGCGTAGATTTTACTGACTTAAACAAGGCTTGCCCCAAGGACAGTTATCAATTGCCACGCATTGACCAGCTGGTGGACTCGACGACAAGTCACAAGTTGCTGAGTTTCATGGACGCCTTCTCAGGCTACAACCAAATAAAGATGGACAAGGCAGATCAAGAAAAGACCTCATTCATTACTAGCCAAGGGTTGCTTTGCTACAAAGTAATGCCCTTCAGTCTGAAGAATGCAGGAGCGACTTACCAAAGGCTGGTTAACCACATATTCCGTCCTCAAATCGGGCGTAATGAGGAGGTTTATGTGGATGATATGCTGGTAAAGAGCTTGGACGAGGGAAATCATCTGGACGACCTTCAAGAGACTTTTGATACACTTCGACGATATAACATGAAATCAAATCCAAATAAGTGTGCTTTCGGAGTTTCGTCGGGGAAGTTTTTGGGGTTCATGGTTTCACATAGAGGAATTGAAGTAAATCCGAAAAAAATCTAGGCGATACTGAATATGGAACTACCGAAAAATATCAAGGAAGTCCAGTCTCTTACCGGACGAGTTGCCACCCTTAACAGGTTTGTGCCAAAAGCTACTGACAAGTGTTTGCCATTCTTTAAAGTCCTCAAGAAGGCATTTGAGTGGACGGACGAGTGTCAAAAGGCCTTCCAAGACTTGAAGACTTACCTCATGACAGCGCCGTTGCTGAATCCATTTGTACCTAGAGAAGAGCTGTATTTGTATTTGGTGGTGTCCCCACACGCAGTAAGCTCGGCGTTGGTCAGAGAAGAAGGAAGAATCCAGAAACCAGTATATTACACGAGCCGTGCGTTGAGAGGAGCGGAAGGACGATACCCGATGATGGAGAAGCTAGCTTTTGCCTTGATTACGGCTTCCAGGAAGCTGAGACATTATTTCCAAGCTCATATTATCAACGTCCTAACAGATCATTCCATAAAAAAGGCAATGAATAAGTTGGAAGCCGCTTAATGATTAATATAGTGGGCTGTGGAACTTAGCGAGTTTGACGTCAGATACCTTCCAAGGAGCGCGATAAAGGCGCAGGCATTAGCAGATTTCATTGCAGATTTCACCCCCAGCCAGGACGAGCTAGACAAAGACGAGGGAGTTGAAAGGTGGGTTATCAATGTAGACGGATCATCCACACTATATGCAGAAGGGATTGGAGTCATACTCAAGTCTCCGAAGGGTGATAAGCTGGAGTACACGGCCCGTCTGCAGTACCGAACCACCAACAACGAGGCTGAGTACGAAGCTCTACTCAAAGAGCTGGAATTGGCTAAGTCTCTAGGGGCGGAGTCGATAATAGTCAAAAGAGATTCTCAGCTAGTCATCAACCAAGTGAATGGAATGTGTGATGCCAAGGAAGATCGAATGAAAAAATACCTCAGCAAAGTGAAATGACTTGCACGAAAGTTTTCAGAGGTAAGTTTTGTTCAACTCCCTAGGGAGGAAAATATGGAAGCAGATGCCTTGGTGAAAGCAGCTTCGGCTGGAGGAGTTACGGACGAGTACGACGAAGTCCAATATATGCCAAGCATAGACCTTCCGGACATACAGCAGATAGGAAGGGGAGAAAATTGGATGAGTCCAATAGTAACCTATGTCAAAGATGGAAGACTTCTAGAAGACAAGGACGAAGCTAGGAAGTTGAGGGTCAGAGCAGCCAAATACGTCCTCATAAACGAAGTGTTGTACAAGCGAGACTTTTCCCAACCTTACCTAAGGTGCTTAGCTCCGAATGAGTCAAACTATGTTTTGAGGGGAGTTCACGAAGGAGCATGTGGGAATCATTCAGGAGCGAGATCGCTTGTCCATAAGGTCATCCGTGCAGGCTACTATTGGCCTACAATGCAGGCAGATGCCAAGGCCTATGTCTAGGTGTGTGACCAGTGTTAACGCTATAGCAACGTCCCTAGATAGCCGTCAAAGTACTAGACTTCAATGATGGCCCTATAGCCCTTTGCATAGTGGGGACTGGATATCCTAGGTCATTTTCCTATGGGAACCAGACAAATGAAGTTTTTGGTAGTAGGGATTGATTACTTTACCAAGTGGGTGCAAGTCGAACCTCTTGCAAAAATCACTCAGCAAAATGTCAAAAATTTTGTTTGAAAGAATATTCTATGTAGGTTCGGAGTACCCAGGGTACTAGTGTCAGATAACGGACGTCAGTTTGACAACGCATCCTTCAGGGACTTTTGCGAACATTTTGGAATCAAGAATCACTATTCCTCACCCTCCCATCCACAGGCGAATGGACAAGCAGAAGTAGCGAACCGATCATTACTAAAAATCATTAAGACTCGACTCGAGAGGGCAAAAGGGATATGGCCAGACGAGTTACCAGGTGTTCTTTGGGCCTACAGGACGACCGTAAGAACTCCGACAGGAAAAACCCCCTTTAAGCTAGCCTATGGGAGTGAAGCTGTCATACCGGTAGAAGTTCATATGGCTAACCATCGAGTGATGAAGTATCAGGAGAGAGAAAATGAGGAACAACTTCGTCTTGACCTCGATCTCATTGACGAGGTAAGAATGGATGCGGAGGAAAGGACAACAAGATACAAGAATCTTATGGCTAGGCAGCATGATGCCATGGTAAAGCCCAAGCGTTTCAATATCTGGGACTTCGATCTTAAAAGGTTTTCCTTGGCAACCAGGAACCCAACTCATGAAAAATTTGGACCCAATTGGGAAGGACCCTATAGGGTAATCAACTGCAAAAGGCAAGGGTCTTACTACCTGGAAGCTCTAGACGGATGGAAGTTAGAGCATCCATGGAACGTGGAGCACCTGAGGAGGTACTATCAGTAATGAGTGGGGACGAGGAAAAGTAATGACGAGGTTACGAATATGGACGAAGTTACAGCTATGATCTACGTGTTCACTTATATTTACTGTTGTGTTTTTATTACTATTATGGTGTATTAAGAATAAAAAGTGCACTAGCTCCTAAACTTTTGCACCGTCTACAGACCAGTTCGTGAAGGAGAAGGTTATGTATTTTCTTAAGCATTTTAATAAGGCACTAGCTTCTAAGCATGTGCCATATTTGTGGACAGTGTTCATATAATGATATGGTTTGGATTTCTAATGTATTTAATGCATAAATCTAATTTCCATAATAATACCCACAATGGGGGCAAAACCTTAAGACGAATGAAAATCTCTAGACGTAGGGATGTAACGTTCATAAACTTTCCTCAAGACAAGGATAAAGTAAATAAGCCAAGACATAAAAGGCCATACAGTGAGGCACTAGTCCATGAACGAGCATCAGACCAGTATGCTTAGGTGCTCCAGGACAAGTCAAAACACTAAGAGCGTCTTGACAAAAGGCAAATGCCAAGCCAAGCCTATGGACAAGGTTAAGGCCTGACAAGACATCATTGCTATCTTGAATCGTCCATACACGAACATCTCGTCCACAGGAAAATGTGTGGACAAACCACGAACATCGTCCATTGAAGAGCACGTGGACGAGCCTCTAACATCGTCCATAAAAAGAAGCATATGGATGACCCTCTAATACTTAGAAGTATGCAAATCTCAATAATAGCAGTGATAGAGGATAAACTCGTCCATGCAATAAAATTAATGGATGAAAATAGACATTCATTAAAGCATAAAAACGAGAGACGTCCATCGTCCAAAAATCCTTACAAAGTAAGCCTTAAAAAGG
This sequence comes from Castanea sativa, assembly GCF_040712315.1. NCBI lineage: Eukaryota > Viridiplantae > Streptophyta > Magnoliopsida > Fagales > Fagaceae > Castanea > Castanea sativa. The sequence continues at coordinate 8,154,405 of NC_134022.1, forward strand.
CAATTGTTAATAAACTCGTCCAGAAAAGGTCCTAAAAACGGTGGACCAAAATAAAGAAACAAAAAACAAATACTTTGAATGATTAATAAAAAAAATCTCGTCTTCAAGAAGGAGGAGCGTCAGCATTGGGATCGTCCTGAGCTGGCTTTGTAGAGGCATCGTCCTCAATATTAGCATCTTTTAAGCTCGTCTGGAGGAGGGAACTTGAAGTAGCTCCACCAAGGTTAAGTTTAATGACGCTGAAGTCAATTTCAAGAAATTTCTCCACTGCCTCCATCCTGAAATCTTCAAACTTAGCTGCGTAATTGGTGTCCAATAGATTAGTGAATTGTGTGGACGCTTGAAACTCTGCAACTGCGTCTCCCTTAGCCTTGGCAAGAAGGGCGTTTAACTCGTCATTCTTCTTCTAGAGGAGTTCAAGACGAGCGTCCTTCTCTTTGACGTCTGTCCTCAACTCCTCAACGTTGCTCTTCAGCTTCTTTGCATCCTCCTTAGCCTTGACAGCTACTTTAGCCCACCTTGTAGACTCGTCCTTTCCCTTTTGGATCGTCTTCTCCAGCAAAATTCTCGTCTTATCCAATTCAGTTGCCTGCCTGGACGCGGCAATAAACTTAGACATAGCCTGCACAAATTAAAAATTTCGTTATAATAGGCATATATATGGAATTGGCAAGACGAGGCATATATATATATATATATATATATATATAAAGAAAGAAATGGGGCATACCTTAAAAAGGTCGTGAACGCCAGAACGTTCAAAATCCTTTAGAGACATGTCATAGCACGCCATCATGTCTTCATTTGTCACCACCTTCTCAAACCTTTCCCAAGCCAAGCCCTCGCTAGAAAGAAGGTTTTGAAGGGGCTCGTTGAGAAGGCTGAGACGAGGAAGGAGGGTCAACTTTGGATGAGATCTGCACGGACGAAGAATCCTTCGGTTCAGAATCAACGTCCAAAATTTGGATGTGACTCTTGGGGACGAGGAAAGGGTGGGATTAATCGTCCTGGGTTTGAGCCTTCTTAGCCTTGGACGACCTATGCTCGACCCTCTTTTCCTTGCGACTGCTCGGGAGATTCCCCAAATCTACTCCAAGGGACAAACTCTTTCTTTTGTCCCCAATACAAGGACGAGGCTGCTGAAACTCCTTAGGGACAAGACGAAGCTGAGACTCCCCGAGGGCAGGACGAGGTTGAGGTTGAACCTCTGGCTCCACAGCCTCGTCCATTTTCTCCTTCCCTTTATTCTCCTTCATGGTGGCCATTCCTGCAGAGAAATTCATTAGAATCACTTCTAGAAATGACAAGAAATCACTCAAAGTAAAAACTTACGTCTACGGACTGTACGCTTGTGGGCTGTGGCTTCAGGAGAAGGTTCAGGACCAAGTCCCCAAGTAGCGAGGCGTTGGAAGGTGACCAAGGAGTGGAAGTCCCTTTCAGGGTGTAGACGAGCTTTCTGAACTCGTCCAAGGTGAAACTTGTCCAAATGAGGTTGTCTGGCACCTACAAAAAAGAGGAGGGTGATTAGACGACTACAATACAAAGTGTAATAAGAGGTGAAGAGACAGCCAGACATACCTTCAGGTCGAAGGTTCCCTAATTCTCCTGTGTAGGGAGGGAATGAATCCCTGTTAACCTTAATAGGGCGTCCAGCTCAAAAGCCAAAGACGAAGAACTCCGTCTTCCATTTCCTATCTGAGGTGACTAAGGATCTTATTAGTCTATACTCTCTCCCCCTAGCTGTAAACTGGTAGAATCCAAGGGATTGGTTAATCTCAGAGGGCTTATAACAGTAGAGGAACTCGTCCACAATAAGAGGACGATCCCCCTCAAACACCTCCTTCCATAAAACTTACATAGCGACTATAAGCCTCCATGCATTGGGGTTGAACTGACAAATACCTAAGCCTAACCTAGAAGCAACTCCCTGGCAAAGGCATTGAGGGGCAACCTCAAACCCCCCAAGAGGTAAGCTTCATAAATGCCAACACCAAAACGGGGCTGACAACACCACTCATCACGCACAGGTACTCTAGGATTTAAACGTTCAGGGATTTGGTACCAAGACTTAAAGAGGCCTAACATTCTCTCGTCTGTCTTGGAGGCAACCCCAACAGCACAACTGTAAACCACTTCTTCCTCGTCTTGAGCAGAAGACGAGGGGGCACTAGTGCCAGCCCTAGACCCAGACTCAGTCCTCATCCTAAGACTTTCCTGAATTCCTCTAAGGGAATCCCAGGAACACCTGACGTATACTCGTCCGTGGTGTTTCCCTCACTACTGCTATTGCTATCACCACTGCTACTATCACTAGACCCACTAAAACTACTAGGGTCATGATACTCGTCTATAGCTTTGTCAACACTATTGCTAGACGAGGAAAGTTCTACAGACATTTTTTGAGAAAGCTTAAAACCCGAGGACGAGGATATAGAAAATACCTGAGTTTAGACGAAGGGGAACTACGGACGCGGAAAACTTCTAGACGAGGCGCTAAGACGAGGATGTCAAAAAAGAAAATTTGAAAAAGTGCAGAGAGTATGAGAGGAAATCCACTATTTATAGGCGTTGAAAAATGGTGTCTCGAATTACGTGACCAATCAAGACACACCACTTGGCATTTCCCTCAAGAAATTAAATCGACATGACAAATTGCCCATGAAGCTACGACACGTGGCACACGTACAGTTAACATAAAGATACGCGTCCAAAAATGACATCGTTTTACATGCTTCCTAGACGACCCATAAACAAAGGGGCAACTGATGGGGATAAACTCCAATAATCGTCCATGGAGGTCGTCCAGGGCAAGACCAAACAATCAAAGGCTATCAGAACCTCGTCTAAGAAGTTCGTTCGTGGAGGGAGATGTTTGGATGAGGTTTCGTGTGGTCAAGTTTCACAAAAACCCCGCCATGTCGCCCAGGGTCGTCGTGAACCTCGTCCATGGAAAGAGTTGTCCATAAAGGAAGAACCCCCCTAGGACGTGAGGTACACCCGGCTGGATATCCTCAGGACGAGGATCCCTGGACGAACCCTGGACACTTAGGAAAATTCCTAAGCGTGTAGTACAACTCCTTATTCCACGCATAACTTCCAACAACAGTTAGGTGAGAAATATGTAACTCCCAAACAATTGTGAAAGTTATCTCTGAACCCTCACACCTCCTCAAATTCAGGAGAGGTTACAAGTTTGATAACTGTTCTTAAGACACTATATAAACATTCATTCAGACAAAACAAAGGTACGTTTTTTACTTCTCCCAAAAAAGTTGGAACTCCAAAAATATAGAGAGAAAACTAACTTTGCCATCGGAGGGTTTTTGGCCGGCGACCCAAGTCACCTTTGATTTCTTTTCTTTCTTTTTCAGACCATCGAGAGAGCAAGTAGTCCATTCAAGTCTGAAACATCCAGCCTACTGATTTTCTTCCCATCATCAAACTTTAAAAGTTAGCAGTAACTATATATTTTTTTTTAACATGAAAGAAAAAAAAATCTTGAACTTTAAGAATTTTCTTTGTAAATTTAAAATAAAATTTGTTATTTGATAGTTATGACTTTATTTCTTAATGAAGTTACTTTTCATTAATGTGAGTATTTTTGAACCATATAAAAATCCAATTAAACGAGAAGAATTCTAGATAATAGCGGATATGATATTGCACAATAAACCGTAAATAAAAAAATTTTCCAAAAAAACATATTAATTAATTATGAAGTGCATATCAAAATATCTTACAAGTGTAGCAAATACATGGTGTGAACCAACACAATCTACACATTTTTTAGTTTCCCTCAAATAGGAACGATTTTTCAGTCGGGGAAGAAATAATCATACAGACCACTTCCAATTGAAGCTAATGAATCCCAGCAGTTGTTTGAGAGACTATCGTTTGGGAAAGTTTGACCACTCTGCAGAAAGATCACTAGAAAGAAATCTATACTCAACGAGACCAACTCTATAAAACAGGTGCCACCACCAGCATCACAAGCTAAAACTGATATCCATCCAATAAGATGACAAATTATCATCACAATCTCATTAGATGATCCTTTCCTAAATTTCTAACTAGCACTCCAAAGTAATTTCGAGTCATTGCGGGTGGGGCTAATCCAGGAATATCCCCCGATGTCGTTGTTTGGGTTCAGAAGCTGAGACATAAAAATAAAAAATCACAAAATTTTCTTTAAAGCAAATTGAAAGAAATGGGCAATGTAGACTAAAGGTACATTAAAAGTGAAGGTTTATAACCCGAATCTCTTTTTTTTTTCCAGCAAACAGTGCTAAGATGAGTTTGAAATTGACTTAAAAAGTTAACTTTTTTTACTATTTAATTTATTTTTACTACCATTCAACTCATTTTTACTATTATTTATAGATTTTATTGCATGTTTTGTACTATTTATGGGCCTTATTGTATTACTTTAGTTACCTTTTAGCGTTATCTATAGTGCTTTCAACAGAAAAATATCAATTTTAGTTAAATAAGCTGTTGGTGTTAATTTCAAAAAGAGAAAGTAGACTGACACAACTTTTGAGGAGAATACTGTAGTTGTGAGGAAATTTCCAACCAATTCTTTGCCCCACCAAACACTCAGAGAGAGGGAGAGGGAGAGAATAAACAAGTTTTGCATGGTGTAGGAAATTTCCAACCCTTCTTTTGACATTTGGGGAGCAGATTGCAGATCACGCGCATGTAGAAAATTTCCTAGGAACCTTCGTTACTTTGGCGTTGTGTTTCAGTGCTCGGAAATTTGCAACATAAAAGAGGTTTGTGACCAGTTTTTTTCTTATCATATTGCTTTGTGACTAATTTTTTTTTCCTTTGGTTGAATATTGTGACCCATTCTTCTTTTTACATTGCTTTTCACTAATTTTTTAAGTGTATTTTACATTACTTTTTGACCAACTATAAAGGTTTTTATTTTACATTACTTTTTGACTAGCTATAACGGTTTACATCAATTTAATAAAGAATTAAATGCATCTTAATTATTTTTAACTATTTTTCTTAGGGCAGAGTCCAGGACCGAGGTAGCCTTTGACTTGGGGCCCTCCCAAATTTTTTAAAAAAAATATTAGAATATATACTGGATATTAAATTTTGTTTTTTAAAATTACATTTTGTATTTTTAATAATATCATTAATTTTTTTAAGAATGATCTTATAGTCACAAATATTTTTACAAACTATTAAAGTAGCAAATTTTTATTGGTTCACCCACCACTTACACCACTTTTTTAATTTAATAATAATTACTCATCACATTAGTAATTTGTAAAAAAATTTGTAACTCTAGCATTTTCTTCTTTTTAAATACCATAAAAAATCTATAAAATTTAATTTAAAACAAAATATACAAGCCCAAAAAAATTAGCTTAATAACAAAAATTACCAATAATGAAACTAAAAAAAATTAAGTTTAGTGTCTGTTTGAGAATGACTTATTTAGCTGAAACTCAAAACTTTTTACTAAAAGTACTATAGATAAAACTAAAAGGTAGTTAAAATAGTACAGTGGAACCCATGAATAGTATCAAAAAGTGCAATGAAACCTATGAATAGTAGCAAAAATAAGCTAAATAGTAAAAAAGAAATTTTTTTAAGCTAATGCCAAACGCATACTTAATCAAACAAAAAACCCAACCTTTTAAAAAATTTCAAACAAAATAATTGTCCTTGCCCAGCAACTTGCATCAAAGTCACAAGAAAACACCTCAGTAGCTAAGCCACCACATAGAACTAGCAACAAAGTTGCCCCCCTAACTACAAGTTGTGGCTCCGTCCCAGGGGCATACATTAATCAGACTTATATATATATAGTTGGGTTCAAGCTACACCTAGTGTATCTTTAAGCAATGTTACACCATTTAATATTTTTTAATTGAATATAAATTTTAACAAATCCACCGTTAGATTAAATTATCTTCACATATTCTCCATGCTTGCAAATTTTCATAGTGATCAAAGATTAATAACCATATCATCCCTCAATTGTTTAAATTCAAATTTTTGTAATTTAAAATAATGCATAAAAGATGAGTTTATGGATCGAATAGTAAATAACATGAAAATTGGTAAAAATTTTAAAAATATATAAAATATGAAATTCAACGGTGGAATTTTCAAAATATGAATTCTATAACAAGTTATTAGGTGATGTAATATCGCTTCGAGATACACCAGGTGTAACTTGAATCCAATCCATATATATATATTTGACCAATTAAAAAAAATTCACATTACTATTTTTTATTATTATTTCACATTACATTTCTTTTTAATTTTAATTTTAGACTACTTATTAAGAGAATGAAGGTTCAAATCCCCCTCCCAACCATCAAATTATCAATAAAATGATCGTTATATTTTAAATATTTTATTTTAGTCCTTAATCTTTTAAGTGCACTTGCATTAGTCAATGTTATATCTTTTAAGTTCATCAGCTATGTACTCGTATAAATTTACACGACTACTATTAATGTATAAAGACATTTTATTTATTTTCTCAATCCACTTTTTTTTGGTTGGTGTGTGTGTGAGTATTGTGGGTGTGTTTAAAAAGTGTTTAAATAAATGAATAATAAATATTATATTAAAATAACTTATATAATAGATAATCTGATATAGATTGGTGTTTTTAAAAAGTGATTGCATAAAATTAAAAGTAGATTCCTATATAAAAATGTATGAAGACATATTTTATTTATTTTCTCAATCCACTTTTTTTGGTTGGTGTGTGTGAGTATTATGGGTGTGTTTAAAAAGTGTTTAAATAAATGAATAATGAATATTATATTAAAATAACTTATAAAATAGATAATTTGATATATATATATATATATATATATAATTTGACGTTTTTAAAAAGTGATTGCTTAAAATTAAAAGTAGATTCTTATATAAAAATGGACATAAATTTTTTAATGAGCTAATGCAAATGCTTTAAGTTTGTTATGAGTAATAACAAATCTTTTCCTTTAGCTTAAAAAAAAAAAAAGGAAAAAAAAAACTCTTCTACAACCACATGTACTTGTTTTATCTTTCTTTTTTTTTGGTTAAGTTTTTTTTTTTTTTTAAGAAAAGAATCTACTGAATTAGTTTGTTCTTGCTTTTTATTTGCATAAGCAAAAAATGACTTTTAGGGTCTGTTTAAATACCGCTTATTGCTGAAAATTGAAAATACTGTAGCAAAATAATTTTTAAATATATAAATAATGCTGTGGAACCCAGTTGTAAAGTTATTTTTGCTGAAAAAAGTACTTGTAAGTTCCGTGAATAGTGCACGGAACCCACAAAAAAAAACTCAGACGGCTTTCCTTTCCAGTGCAATCCAAACAAGCGCTTAAATTCACTACGTTTAACTACACCATTTGGCACTATAAAAGTATTTGCAGCTTTTAAGCAGATAAAGGTTAACCAAACAAGGTCCCCCTGGAATCAACTTGCTTATAAAAGGCCCAATTGAAACATAAGAATGAAATATTTAGAAAATTAAATTTTGTTAATGGAAAAGAAAATGGAAGATAAATATTACCTTAAAATTAATGATGGTTATGACCCCAACGACAATGAGGAAGAAAAATGCCATAATACACTTATCAGTTGCAACCTAAACAAAATAAACGAGGAAAGTATAAAACGACAACTAATAAGCAATGTATGACCAGAGCAGGAAGAAGATACTTTCAGAGAGTGACCTGCCTTCTACTATAAGTTCCTTCACAAGTTGAGAAGCTTTCTTGATGGAGAAATGGATACAATCCAGCTCATTAACAATTCGACTTTCCATAATTTGTTCAGGTTTTGATGCAAAACTAGTGCAAGTGATGTTCAAGGCAGAGCTAAAAGGACTAGTATATTTTAGAACTACAAGATACAATCCAACATCTGTAATAAGACTCTTACCATATACAAGGGCTGTTTAAGCCCATAATTAATTCTTATTTTAGCATGAAAGGCTGTCAAGAGTAAAGACATATCATTGAAAATTAGCACGTTGGCGGAAAACTTGTAAGCTTACACGATGCTAGCAAGACATTATCTTCCCCATATCCTTCAGTGCCCCCATCAAAGAGATCAATTCACTTGTTTTCAAGATTGGACACATCTGTATCCACAACAAATTGAAAACAAATCCTGAGAAAAGAATCAAAAGCATTCAAGTAATTATGCAAAAGAAATGATGTCAATTCACACATGAGCCAATGAGTTTCAAATGAATGTCATACAAAAATATGATTTTTTTGATTAGCGTCACACAAAATATGATCACTTTAAAATTATCAAAATTTTCAGAATAAGAAGCAATATTGACTGGAAGACAATCCAATATCTTGACTCATCCAATAAGTACCCAACTCAACATAACTAAGCCAAACATTGGTCCCAACTGAGTGGGGCCAACTGCATCAATCCTTCATTGTACAAGGTTGGCACATGTATCTTTTTTCTCCATCCTACCATATCAACTTGGGCTTTAAATGAACCAAGCTGATTATGAGTAGCTTGGGTGGGAAAAAAAAATTTATGTACATTTATTTAGCAAATGAGTCAAACTCAAACCTAATTTAAACTTGACTATTAAACAAATTGAGCTTGAACATACTAATGTTCTCGTGAACAAACTAGTGAGTGTGAGACTTGTATATATAATATTATATGTTTACATATAAAAATATACTTATATAACACTAAGATTGGATTGTGAATGTTTGTAAACAAGCTCATTTTATTTATTAGAAGTATAAATAGTCCATTTTATATTAAAAACTACATATAATTTATAACATTAGAAGATTGGTGAATCTAGTTTTTTTAAGTATAGACAAAAATCATTCTATCACTTAAATAGCTTGTGAACAAGCTTGAGCTTGTTTGATAAGAAAATAGACCAAGCTTGAAAATATAATTTAGTTTGGTAATAAGTTAGAGCTCAGCTTGTGTTCAAAATAAAATAAATCAACAATCTTGAACTTGAATACTTGGTTTGGCTTAGCTTGTTTACAACCTACGTATCAAACATCAAGCTCTGAGCTCTCCATTCTATTTATCATTTCCTACTTTGCTAATTGTGCTGATGTTATTTCTTTCCTCTCTCTAACTCTTTTTGCTCCTTCAAAGTGATTAAATCTCTCGTTCTTCCAGGGGTATTTTGGTGCGGACACGAGATATAGGCTCCCAATTATACACACATATGGGAGGAAGAACAAAAAGAAGACGGCCCAACCTGTGGCCTTATGGATGGAGCCTATTAGTTATTGGGTTTGAGATTAAGCAAGCCCGAACATTTAATAATTAGGGTTTTGTGTTATTAGGATTTTGTGTTGTAGCTATTTAAACACTTTTTTGATTATTGTAACACAGCTTTTGAGAAATATAAAAAAAAACGTTTGTTTTCTTTTACACTGGTGCCGACTCCAGTTTGCTTGGTGCTAATTCCAAGCAGCCCTTAGGTGCTGACTCCTAAGGTTTACTCTATCATTTTTCTTCTCTATTATACTATTGTGGTTGTCCTACGTCAGTTTTGGTATCAGAGCAGACTTCCGGTCCATTCAACACAACCGTAGACAACCACGTCAAAGCAAGACCATCAAAAACAAAAGAGAAAGCAAACAATGACAGTACCTTTCAAGTTTTTGCCCCATGAGATTTTAAACAAGCCCAAGCCAGCCCCTGCAATCCGTGTATTCCCCCAAGCCCCACATGAGTTTCTCACCCCCAAACCAGCAGAGAAGCCAGTGGCGCCTCCCAAGCCGGTGACCACCATCCGTGCCCGCCTCTGATCTCAGAACCCACAGTCCACCAAAAAAAAAAAAAAGGAAGGAGCAAAGACCCACGGACCCAGCCACCAACACCCACAAAATCAAAAAAAAAAAAAAGAAAAAAAAAAAGAGGAAGGAGCAGAGACCCACGGACCCAGCCGCCGACACCCACAAAATCAAAAAAAAAAAAAAAGAAAAAAAAAAAGCTGAAGGAGCAGAGACCCACGGACCCAGCCGCCGACACCAACCGCCGCGAAACCCAACAGCCACCAGCCGCCGAACCCATTACCACCCTCGACCACCGCCGCTGAAGACGTCGACCACCGCCGCTGAGGACGCCGACACACTCCGATGCCAAGACCCGAGACAGCAGCCGCCACTCCACGATTCGAGCTGCCGCTGTCTTCCTCGTCTTTGCGCCGCCACAGTCGCCGATCCCTAGCGCCGCGAGCCCATTGCCGAGCAAAATTTTCTTCTGGAGATTCTGCTCTCTTTTAGTTTCTGTGGTTTTTCTTGTTTTTCTTTTTCAGTATGTGGGTTGAGTTCTTTAGAGTCTGTCGTTTTGAGTTATTTTAAAGCCTGTAATGTCCTAAGTCCATAGCACAGTGTAATTTTATTTTGAAAAAAAAAAAAAATACTGTTGATGTGACCAAAAAAAAAAAAAACTGTTGCTTATTTTATTGTATTTCAAAAAAAAAAAAAAAAAAAAAGACTATTGCTGTGACAGCCCATTGCTTGTATTGGGCTTTAATTGTTCTCACAGGTTCCTCAGTCCAAGTCAATTCATTACTTGAAGAGCAGACCGTGGCTACCTAATGCAATACGTGGAGCCACTGACTAGGGTACAATTCTGACTCTATTTTTTTGGTGGATTCAATTTTCTCTCATTAAAAAAATATATTATCTTTATGTTTTTTATGTGCATATCCCATGAGGCCATAGGTTCAAAAACCGATGGGTATGTGGTAATGCTGCTGTTGGTGTTTTGTGTGTGTGTTTTTTCATTTTTCTTTTGCAAACGTTCCATGTATCAAATGCCATCTCCTCCCTTCCTTAAGAGGTGGAGGATAGCTCATGGGTTGAATCCCATGCAGGTGTGAGAGTTGTAGTGATGCATATATAACAAGTGTTTTCCTTTTCCTTTTTTGTCAACTTTTAAGTTCCCAATTAGAATTTTAATTTGGTCTTGTCTTATTAGGCATATCAAAGAGTTCAACAGACAGGCCAAGGATTTGGAGAGCAGAAATGATCCTGACACTAACAAGATGCTGAACGAGAAAAAAAGTGAATGGCTGGTTGTTATCTTTATTTCTATTTAGCCTTAGATATTATAATTTTTCCCAAAATTTTTGTTTTGTGTTAGTTAATTATATCTTGCTTTCCAAGTGCACTGAATGATGTCCATACTTTATGCAGATCAAAGAGTTGAATTCATATGTTGCTCTTAAAAAGAAGTAAGTTAACTTCAGTCAGAATTTACCATTATTTCAGTTCTTAAAGCAGCAGAAAATTTTTTATGCACCTACAATGCATATGTCATGTTATAAACTCTATTTTTGGCATTTTCATTTTCTTACTATTAGGTTTTTAATACTTTATGTGGCTCCTTTTGTCATAAACTATTTTTTGTGTGTCCCAAATTGGGTGCCGAATCTTAGAAAACCAAGTATTGAAATTTTCACTTTTCTGTGTTACCCTCTGTCAAATAAATTTAAATGCATAAGAGAAGTTAATTGAAATTGGTGATGTGCATTTTTTCTTATATTATTTTACAACAAAGGTAATTATTTAAATCCACCATAAACATATCATGTGTGAATGCATTAAGTTCTTAAAATTTTGTGCTTTCTCAAACGTGACACATAATTTGAGATGTTGGTTTTATAGTTGTAATGGAATTTATGCACGCTGCTAGGCTTTCCACATTTCATTAGTTGACAGGGGCCTCAAAGTTACAATTAGACGATATAAGGTGCCAATCATTGGTTGAAAAAAACACATTATTTTTGCTGCTTAAACTGAAAGTGAGGTTGGCACCTATTGTGAACAAGATGAGGGTAAGTAGCATAGTGTGGCTAGGCCTTGTGCAATGAAGACGTAATAAATATGACGTAGGACAACCACAATAGTATAATAGAGAAGAAAAATGATAGAGTAAACCTTAGGAGTCAGCACCTAAGGGCTGCTTGGAATCAGCACCAAGCAAACTGGAGTCGGCACCAGTGTAAAAAGAAAACAAACGTTTTTTTTATATTTCTCAAAAGCTGTGTTACAATAATAAAAAAAGTGTTTAAATAGCTACAACACAAAACCCTAACAACACAAAACCCTAATTATTAAATGTTCGGGCTTGCTTAATCTCAAGCCTAATAACTAATAAGCTCCATCCATAAGGCCACAGGTTGGGCCGTCTTCTTTTTGTTCTTCCTCCCATATGTGTGTATAATTGGGGGCCTATATCTCGTGTCCGCACCAACTCCCCCTGGGTGAGAGGAACTCGACCTCGTCGAGTGGAAAGCTGAAGAGCTCTGATAGTACTCTAGTAAGTTAGGATCCAGTCGCTGTAGCTCATCTCTAGTAATCCATGTGCAATCGGAATCTAGTCGCCCGCGCCACCGAACTAGGAAACGGTGAACTCCTCCATCCCTGGTAGAAACAATTTGCTCATCGAAAATAGCATCAATAGATTCTTTATGTGCATAGGGCAAATTTAAGGGTAAAGGGGTAGGCATAGGGGCATCAATAGGATTAAGTAAAGGCTCATCAAAAGGAGTATCAGGAATAGCTGTAGGGCTTTTATAAGCAACTAGATCCTCAATATTAAAGGAGGAGCTAATACCATAATCATGAGGGAGGTCAATGACATATGCATTTGGGCCTATTCGTTTCAATACCTTGAACGGACCGGCACTACGAGCCTGCAATTTCTTAACGGTCCCAGAGAGAAACCGTTCAGGTCGAATCCGAATCATGACATAATCTCCTACCTGAAACTCTGCATGACGCCGATGAGTATTAGCATGAATTTTATATTGAGAATTACTTACCTGAATTTTTTTGTGAATCTCAGTATGCAAATCATGAACATGCCGTGTGAATGCCTCAGCAGATTCAGAAATCCTAACATGTGGAGACATGGGCAAAAGATCTAAGGGCTTCCTAGGTGTATATCCATGCACAACCTCAAAAGGACTAACGCCTATAGACCTATTGACAGAGCTATTATATGCAAGTTGGGCTATAGGAAGAATTGAATCCCAATTCTGATTGGCTTCACCCACTAGACACCGAAGGAGGTTCCCTAGGCTACGATTAACCACCTCAGTTTGACCATCAGTTTGAGGATGAAATGCCGTGGAAAATTTCAATTTGGTGCCTACTAAATGCCACAAGGTCTTCCAAAAATAACTCATGAAGCGAACATCCCTATCTGACACTATGGTTTTGGGGAGACCATAAAGCTTGACAATCTCATCAAAGTAAAGCTTTGCAATTTTAGAAGCGTCAGAAGTTTTAGAACATGGTAGGAAATGAGCCATCTTAGAGAAGCGATCAACAACTACTAGGATAGAATCATGCTTCCTAAAGGTGCGGGGCAAACCTAACACAAAGTCCATACTCACGTCCTGCCACGGGCGATCTGGCACAGGTAAAGGCATGTACAGACCAGTGTTTTGCTTGCGATGTTTGGCTAGTTGACATGTACGACACTGACCAACTATCTTAGCAACGCCCCTCTTAAGACCAGACCAATAGAATTGACGTTCCACTTCCTCAATTGTCTTATCTCGGCCAAAATGACCTGCAAGGCCTCCTGCATGTATCTCCCAAACTAGAAAATCTCTCACTGACGACCGAGAGATACACAACTTGTTGGCTTTGAACAAGTAACCATCTTGAAGGGTATAATCATCCAAGACGGGATGTGAAGCATTACTTAGGCTAGTGTAGAGCTCCCCAAAATCTTGGCATGATTGATAGGCATCCTTAAGTCGTTCAAACCCAGTGACCTTAACACTCATGACTGATAGCAAAGACACTCTTCGACTCAGTGCATCAGCAGCCTTATTCTCAACTCTCGCTCTATGTTTCACCACAAAGTAGTAGCGTTGCAGAAATTCAACCCAACTACCGTGCCTAAAATTTAGCTTCTTTTGGGAATTGAGATAACGCAAAGCTTCATGATCAGAGTAGATAATAAACTCTCGAGACAACAAGTAATGATGCCAATGCCAAAGAGCTCGTACAATGGCATAAAATTCTTTGTCATACGTGGAGTACTTCTGCTTAGCATCATTCAACTTTTCACTGAAATAGGCAATTGGGTGACGCTCTTGACTAAGAACTCCCCCTATGCCAATACATGAGGCATCACATTCCACTTCAAAAGGCTTGGTGAAATCAGGGAGACGCATGACAGGTGCCTCAGTCATCTTCTGTTTCACCTCCTTGAAGGCCTTAGTAGCAGCCTTTGTCCAAGTAAACTCCCCATGTTTCAAGCAGTCAGTGATGGGAGACATAATGGTACTAAATCCTTTGATGAATCGGCGATAAAAGGAAGCGAGCCCATGAAAGCTTCGAACCTTATGTATAGTTTTGGGCTCGGGCCAATCCATAATTGCTTGAACTTTCTGGGGGTCGGCAGAAACTCCTTCAGATGACACTATGAAACCTAGGAAGACAACTTTATCTGTAAAGAAAGAGCACTTCTTGAGGTTACCATATAAACTCTCCTTCCTAAGGGTTGTGCAAACTTGAGTTAGGTGGTCTAAGTGTTGCTCCCTAGACTTACTATAAATGAGGATATCATCAAAGTACACAACTAGGAATTTTCCCATAAAAGGCTTGAGCACTTGAGTCATCACTCTCATAAAGGTACTAGGAGCATTGGACAATCCAAAAGGCATAGCCATCCACTCATATAAACCATCTTTCGTCTTGAAGGCAGTTTTCCACTCATCACCAGGACGAACCCTAATTTGATGATAGCTACTTTTCAAGTCTATCTTGGAGAAGATCGTTGCTCCAGCCATCATATCCAACATGTCATCCAACCGAGGGATAGGAAAACGATACTTCACAGTGATCTTGTTGATGGCACGACTATCAACACACATCCTCCAAGTCCCATCTTTCTTTGGAGTTAAGAGTGCAGGGACTGCACAAGGGCTCATGCTCTCACGAACAAAACCCTTCCTAAGTAGTTCTTCTACTTGTCTTTGCAACTCGGCATGTTCTGCAGGGCTCATCCTATAATGGGGCAAGTTAGGTAGGGTCGCTCCGGGCACAAAATCTATGGCGTGTTGGATATCACGCATGGGCGGTAATTGATCGGGGAGTTCCTCAGGGAAAACATCCTTAAATTCTTGGAGCACGGACCTCACTTCTTCAGGTTGCTCCTCACAGGTCTCTCCATGAAGTTCCCTAGCAACCAAGACAAACACAATGGATTCCTGAACCGCTACCCTCTCAAATACCTTTGGGCTTATGATGTTCAGACCTTTCGCCTTCGGTACTTCTGGCTTCTTGCTCATGTCGATTGGCTTGGGTTTCAAAGGATTAAGCACAATCTTCTTGCCTCCAAACATAAATGAGCAAGAATTGGATCGCCCATGAAGGGTGACATCCAAATCATAAAGCCAAAGTCTACCTAAGATAATATGCCCTACATCCATGGGAATTACGTCACACCATATTTCTGCCTTGTAGGTGAAGAATTGAAGTGGGACAACACATCTTTCTTTTATGGCTATGGAGGAAGTATCCACCCAAGAAACTTTATATGGGTTAGGGTGTGGGATCAATTTCAAGCCTAGGCGGGAAACAACGTTAGAGGACACCGCATTAATGCAACTCTCACTATCTATAATAACCTTGCACGTTTTGTCTCCACACTTAGTGTAAGTCTGGAAGATGGCACTTCTTCGCCAATCATCAGTTTCCCTTTGTTCTGTCAAAGCACACCTTACCACATTCACTCTAGGGACACCAAAAACAGCCTGGGAATCATCAACCTGAGGGGAGATGGCTCTAATGCACGTGAGGTAGCTGGGATCATCTTCCCATTCGGCCTCAACATCTTGGACTTCTTCAGCATTTGGGTCATACACTAGCTCTTCAACACTTTCTATCTTTTCATCATCCTCTTGAATGACAAGGGTCCTAGAGGGACATCTAGCTGCGACATGTCCAATCCCATTGCATTTGAAGCATTGGAGGCGAGAGCCTAATCTTGAGGGCTCATTGATCACACCTTTTCCCTTGTCCTCTTTTTGTATCGGGAAGGGAAGTCATGGATTTTATTCCAATTTGATATCAGATAGCACAAGCAGAATCAAATTTTTAGAAAATAAAATTTTGTTATAGGAAAAGAAAAAGAAAGATAATTATATTACATTAATAATAATGATGGCTATGACTCCAATGACAGTCTGGAAGAGTAATGCCATAAATAATACACCTATCAGTTGAAACCTAATTAAATAAACAAGGTAAGTAAAACAAGTAACAACTAACAAGTAAACAAGTAACAACAATCATGAAGAATGCACTTTTAGAGATTGACCTGCCTACCAAGTTCCTTTACAAGTTTAGAAGCTTTCTTGATCGAGAAATGGATAAGAGTCCAGCTCATTAACAACCGGACTCATTTGTTCAGTCTAAACATAAAAATAATAGACTTCTTTAGTTTCCATGGCATTGAAAATTTATGGAAGATTAATTGAAACAAAAGAAAAATGTAGTAGCGAGAGAGAGCAGCGAAAGTGAAATTTGATATGACTTAATAAACTGCCATGAAATCCATTTTTTTAAAGCTGACAAATTACACACCTGAGCCTTGAGTGCTGCTGCAGTCTCTGTTCCAACATTGATGTTGTCCTGAACAGTGTACCGCAAACCAGGAGATAAATAATTTATTTTTCTTTTGCAATGATTCCATACTTTTTTGAACAGTGTAACCTTCTACAAGGAAATAGAGAAGAGGAGAGGAAACAATGATCATACTTCAAAATAGCCTATGAAACGCATCCCTTTTCAACTCACCAAAATAAAATAAAAAACTAATTTCTCAACAACATGATCGTCAGAGATTATCCAACCTTTTTTGACCTCTCAATGATTTGAGCAGTCTTGTCCATCATCCAGTTTCTACTACCTATTAGCTGTTGATTTGTCGTGGCTGCAAACATATAGCCACTGCACCTCATAATTTTTTGATAGGTAATTAAGAAACATAATTGAGAAACATTTAAAGTATAAAGTACTGGAAGTAACATATCAAAAAAAAAGTAACATATAATGATATGAAATATATCAAACACGGCATAATTCGAGATTAAACTTAAAAGTATGCATTGGTTACTTTAGAAGCAGCCTTTTACAATTTCAGAACCATCAAAGAGGTAGATGACATGCAAAACTACTGACACTGATTTCATGATGCCAATGAGACAGTGACCTTTTCATATTATCATTTCTATCTTAACTTTTATGTGTGTTTGTGCACTCACTACATTGCATACAAAGAATTCTCAAAAATATAAAACTATAAAATCATCAATATATCGTCCACAAAGATTAAAGCCATCAAATTGGCCAAGTTCTTAGGGTTTTGAATAGTTACTTGCACCAACAGACAGCAGCCATCCACAGTAACTTCATTTGTAATAGAACAAAGTTTCTCTCCAAACTAGCTTAGAGAGAAACCCTTCAAACTTATCATATATCTTTTTTTTAGGTGTGAATTTTGAAAATCTAACCGTTGAATTTCATGTTTCTTATGTTCTTAACATGCATATCAAATTTCATTCAAATCGGATTTTATTTACTATTTGATCAATGAACTTATTCTTTTATACACAATTTTAGATTACAAAAACTTGAAATTTTAACATTTGTTTGATGACATAGCAATTGATTTTTGATTTTCTTGAAATTTTGCAAGCATGAATAATATAATAAGAACATGCAATCCAATGATCAGCTTTTCAAATTTCACACTCAATATAAAAATATTTGATAAATTTGAAGGGTTTCTCTTCAAACTAGTTTAGAGAGAAACTTTTTCCTTTGTAATATGCATTACATCAAACACAATCACAAAAGTAGCTACCCAAACCAACTTCACTGTGATGTATATGAATCTGGCATCTTTTCATTAGATACAGAAACTACTATAATATTTTCTATTAGACAAAATTCCTTGACAAATCCACAACCAAATATTAATGTGTTTATCAGGTATTCTTAATCACCCAAGCATTATGACAACAATGCATGAGCCATAAGGTTGTATGACAATTTAAACCCATAATTAACTCTAATTTTAGCATGAAAGGCTGACAAGAGTAGTAGGCAAATCAGCAAAAAATAGCACATTGGTGAAAAAGATGTAGCAAGACATTATCTATATCCGTTGGTGCCCCCATCAAAGAGATCGATTCTCTTGTTTTCAAAGATTTGACATATTTCTGTATCCACAACAAATTGAAAGTAAATCCTATGAAAAGAATTAGAAGCATTCAAGTAACTATTCAGTGATGCAAAAGATTTGAAAACAAAAGAAATGATATCATGACATGCATGAACTCAATGAGTTTCAAATGAATGTCACACAAAAATATGATTTTTTTTTTAATAACTTTCAGATAAATATATGATCACTTTACAATTATCAACATTTTTCAGATTAGGCAACATTGGCCAAAAGACAATCCAATATCTTGACAAATACAATAAATACCCAACTAAACCTAATAAGCCAAGCATTGGTCCCAACCGATTGGGGCCAACTCCATTAATCCTTAATCGCAGAAGGTCGGAACATGTATCTTTTTTCTCCATCCCACCATATCAAATCTAACCTCAAGCACTCCAATCTATTTATCATATCCTTTTTTTTGCTATTTATACTGATGTTATTTTTGCCTCTCTCTAACCCTTTATGCTCCTTCAAAATGATCAAATCACTCTTTCTTATTGGTGCAATTATTACATCTTCATTGCACAAGGCCTAGGTAATTCATGCTACTTCCGTCATCTTGTTCACAGTAGGTGCCACCCTCACTTGAAACAACAAAAATAATGTTTTTTCAACCAATGATTGGCACCTTATATAATCTAACTATAACTTTGAGGCTTTTGTCAACTAATGAACTGTGGAGAGGCTAGCAATGTGTATGAATTCCATTATGATTTATGACTATAAAACCAATGTCCCAAATTATGAGTAACATTTGAGAAAGCACAAAGTTAATTTAAGATACTTAATGCATTGACACATGATATATATAATGGACTTAAAAATTACCTTTGTTGTAAAACAATGTAAGAAAAAATGTATGTCACCAATTTGAATTGGCTTCTCTTATGTATTTAAATTTATTTGACAGAAGGTAATATGGAAAACTGATAATTTTAATGCTTTGTTTTCTACGATTTGGCACTCAATTTGGGACACAAAAAAAATAGTTCAGGAAAAAGGGGGCAACATAAAGCATTAAAAAAGTAATAGTAAAATAACAATGCTAAAAATAGTGTTTATGACAAGTCAGATGCGTTGCAGGTGCATAAAATATCTCTGCTGCTTTAAGAACTGAAATAATGGTACTTATAAAAAAAACAAAAGAACTGAAATAGTGGTAAATTCTGACTGATGCTAACGTACTGCTTTTTAAGAGCAACATATGAATTCAACTTTTTGATCTGCATAGAGTATGAACATCATTCAGTGCATTTGGAATGCAAGATTTAATCAACGGACAAAAAACTAAAATTTTGGCAAAAATCTATAATATCTAAAGGCTAAATAGAAATGAAGATAACAACACACCATTGACTGTTTTTTAATCATTCAGCATCTTGTTAGCGACTGGATCATTTATACTCTCCAAATCCTTGACTTGTCTGCCAGACTCTTTGATAAGCCTGAAAAGGCAAGACAAAATTATCTTTCTGACTGAGAAAATAAAAACTAACGAAAAAGGAAAAGAAAAACACTTGTTTTATATGGGTAACTAGAACTCACCCACCAGCATGGGATTCAATCCTTGAGCTATCCTCCACCTCTTATTTAGGTAGGGAGGAAATGGCATTTGATCCGAGGATCATTTGCAAAAAGAAAATGTAAACACACACACAAAACAGCAGCAGCAGCATTGTATAAGACTGTTTTCTAATAATTTTTTGCTAAGCAATTAACCCACATACCCATCAATGTTTGAACCTGCAACCTCATCCACCATCCCATTCTTGTGGGAGGTGGAAGTGACATTAAGCCGAACAGCCATTGGCTAATACAAAACTAATCTCAGAACTCAGATCACCAATTTTGTTGAGTCACAACTTTCAAGCATCAATTAGTAAAGTAAAACCTGTTCTTTGGGCAGAAACTAAGCATCCAAGGTTATAGGCAAATATTAATTATATGCACTTAACACTGCATAAGTCCTTAAGCTAATTATTTACTGAGTTTTACAGGATGTTCATGGTATGGGAATTGGAAATAGATTAAAGGGGGTGTAGATGCAGAACCTATGTCCTATTTTACAATATAAAACATCTATGTATAAAGACTCAATGTCTCACTGTGAGTGACAATGAATCTATAGTTGATACAACAAACATAAGCAACACGCAATAGTTCACCTTTTAACAAGGCCAATTAAGATCTAAAATCATATACTACAATCATTTAAATTCTACTGAATTACAAGACTCATGAGTTATGACAGGTTAAAGAAACATGACTACCAGTGAGACAGTTGATCTATGTCTGCGGGGTAGTTCACATTATAGATGCTGGTTGTGGGGTTGCTAGTTTCTGCATACTATCCCCTGGGATATACAAACACGTGTCCTTTGCACCAAAAGATGATATGATGAAAACCCAAAGGAAGTGTTGGTGCGTACTAATACAGCAAATTCATTGTACAAATTATAACACAATACCATTGAAAAATTATAATATTTATTCACTTCTCATTCTTTGATTACCAAACAGAAAAAAGTTTTGCAAACTTCAATTCACTTTTTCATTACTTTTCTTTTTTCTAACTTCAATTACATGTAAGTGTGCAAATCATAGAGCAAAATCAACATCTAAGGAGCCAAGCTAGGTGACTTTTGTAAATCAATATGAATCATAGTCCCAAATGCCAGTAAGGAAAAAAGAAAATATTATTATATATGTCGGACTGTTGGTGAAAAAGAAAAACAAGAATTATAACAAACCTTTACCGAGGGACAAGAAATGGCAATATGCATTTGTATAGTAGTAGAAGTTTACCAGAGCATTACATATGCTTAGCCCAAAATAAAAAATAAAATTAACAGAAGAAATGCTAGTATATGTCCAAAAAAAAAAAAACAACTAGATTATATAATAGTAGGAAGAAAGATGATAACTCACAGGTAAAAGATGAGGAAAAAAAATCTCCTTGACTGGATTCCTCACAATCTATGCCCACGTCTCCTCATCCCAGGCTTCCTCCCAATCCTCCGAGTCATTGACTTGATGTCTTGCTTGTTTAACAAACGGAACCCTACTGTCTCCACCTCCACGTTGCTGGTAGCTATTGTAAACTCAACTTCACGGAATCCCTTCTCATCAATAGACCAGCCAGGGGTTTCCAGATCGAAGAAATTCAAATAGTGCAGGCTCAGCACAAGGTGATGCGATTCAAATAGTGCAAAACGTTTATACCATATTCCATCCACTTTAATCGATTTGATTTTAATCATACTATTATATGGGGGATTATAATGCTCGCAGGGTACAAAAACAACGCACAAAAGAATTGCCCGCAACTCATCAAACCCCGACAGAGGCAATTGTATGTTCACTGAATAATCGCATCTGTGGAAACTCGGAGATGCCAAAATTGAACTATCACGTATGTTCGCTTCTTCAAACCCATTTGGAATTTCTTTTCCAGGAAGAATATAAGGTAATCTCCCCACTAATTTACCACTTAGTACCTGAAATATACAAAGCATGATGTTGAAAATTAAATTATAAAAAATAATAATAATAAAAAAATTAAAACCAACACACAGACAGAGATAGCTAAATAGATATATACTGAAGAAGAATATTAGGTAATTTCCCAAGTACATGATATTTAGAAAACAGAGAGAGAAATACCTTGACGCAGAATTGAATATTGAAGCAATTGACACACGAGACACAGAAAGCAAAATGAAGACACCAGCGGGGACAATTTTTTGGGCTTTCTGGGAATCTCTCCAGTGAGGTACAATTGTCTATATTTATATAATCAGCTTGTGACGGAATATCAGGTAACGATCGAAGCCTCTTGCAATCATTCAAGTTGAGCCTCGTAATTCTAGAGAGTTGAGAGATGCTTTCAGGAAGAGAAACGAAATTATTTCCACAAAGAGGTAACGCCCTTAAGGAGAATAAGCACCCAATGTTATGGGGAAGACACACAAGATTTTTGCAACTCCTTATATCCAAAGACTCGAGGGCAGTCAAACATCGAACCGATGATGGCAACGCTTCTATTGCTGTTCCTTTTAGAGAAAGTACAACTAGGCTTTTGAGATTCCCTAGATCCTCTGGCAAGTTGACAAATTTTGAGCATCCAGAAAGATGAAGATTTTTTAGCATCTTCAAACTACAAATGCTACTAGGAAGACACAAAAGATTTTTGCAATCACTTAGATTCAAACGACGAAGGGCAGTCAAACGTCCAACGGATGATGGCAACACTTCTATTGCTGTTCCATTTAGAATAAGATTAGCTAGGCCTTCGAGATTCCCCAGATTCTCTGGCATGTTGACAAGTTTTGAGCATCCAGAAAGATAAAGATTTTTTAGCATCTTCAAACTACAAATGCTACTAGGAAGACACAAAAGATTTTTGCAATCACTTAGATTCAAACGACGAAGGGCAGTCAAACGTCCAACAGGCGATGGCAACACTTCTATTGCTGTTCCCTTATCAAATAGGCCTTTGAGATTCCCCAGATTCTCTGGCATGTTGACAAGTTTTGAGCATCCAGAAAGATAAAGATTTTTTAGCATCTTCAACCTACAAATGCTACTAGGAAGACACAAAAGATTTTTGCAATCACTTAGATGCAATTGACGAAGGGCAGTCAAACGTCCAACAGACGATGGCAACACTTCTATTGCTGTTCCATTTAGAGAAAGATCAAATAGGCCTTCGAGATTCCCCAAATTCTCTGGCAAGTTGACCAATTTTGAGCATCTAGAAACATAAAGTTCTTTTAGCATCTTCAAACTACAAATGCTGCTAGGAAGACACAAGATTTTTGCAATCCCTTATATCCAAATACCCAAGGTATGTCAAACATCCAACGGATGATGGCAACACTTCTATTGCTGTTCCTTTTAGAGAAAGACTAAACAGGCCCTCGAGATTCCCCAGATTCTCTGGTAAGTTGACAAATTTTGAGCATCCAGAAAGGTTAATTATAAATAGTGACTTCAAACTACAAATGGTGTTTGGAAGAAGCACAAAATCTTTGCAATTAGTTAGATCCAATGAAGTAAGGCCAATCAAAAATTCAAATGATAAAGGCAGTTCTTTTATAGCTGTTTCACTCAAATAAAGCTCCTCTAGACTTACAATATTTCCCAAGTCTTCTGGCAGTTTGTCAAATTTTGAGTATCCAGAAAGATCAAGATTTTTAAGCAATGTCAAACTACAAATAGTGTTAGGAAGACATACTAATTGTTTACAATCCCGCAAGATCAAAGTATTAAGACCAGTCAAACATTCAATCGATGAAGGTAACGTTGTAATAGCAATGCATTTCAAAAGAAGTCTCTGCACAAGCTTCATGTTTCCCACAAATTCTGGAATTTTCTTAACTTTTGAGCAACAAGAAAGATTAAGAGTCACAAGAGACTCCATTTCAAACTTGTCTGGAAGACTAGTTAGTGCTTGGCATTCTTCTAAATCAAGAAGTTTAAGCTTTTTCAGTTTTACAATGGATGGGTGAAGCTCGCATAAATTTGAACACCCTGCAAGAACTAATTCCTCAAGATTTGGGACTCTATTGAAGTCGGAGGCTATAATCAAGTTCGAGGAGCCAGCCATATCGATGAACCTTAACTTGTCAAAATTCTATTAAAAAAAGAAAAAAGTTTAGAATAATTAACTTTCTAGTGTTTGTTATTGAAGTTTTAAAGCAAATTTGTATGAGGATATTTATTAACACTCTTACCTTCATTCCTCCCCAAAGTAGTTCAATTTTACTACACTGCAAACGAAGTTGAACAAGCTCATCTGGCAAAAAATGTAGCAACGATTTTGAAGGATAATTACTCCATTCAAGATATGCTAATTTATTTGGAAGATACTCGGGGACAAATTGAGGGCAAATACTACGAATTCTTAGAAATTTAAGCTTGGGCATGTTGAAAAAGGCATTAGGGTTCCAAAGTGACACTTTTTGTCTTTTGGAAGATGTGAAACCTAACCAACGTGCCTCTTTTTCTTCTTGATAAATACTTGTATCCTTGGCTTCCCAGATATCTATAGCTTGAACTGCTTCTGTTCCCTGATAATAAAAAAGGAATTCGTTAAATGAAAAATATATTATTAGCATAACTATTCATACTTCAACTTTGCCGAATAAGAAAATACAATATGAGCTCAAGTAAATAACCTCTTACCGTATTGTTTTTTAACATATGATCAATGTCATCATAAAGCCACAATCTACTGCGCTTCCCAGGCTCATCTCGAGATTCTTGACGAACAATATCCCTTCCCATATCTCTTAGTAAATCATGCATCCACAATTTATTATTTTCAAAAATTTTCAAGAGAGATTTGTCAATGAGAATGCTCAATCCAATATGGGAATAGCGCCCAAGACTATCTAGCATTTGTAAAACATGATCTTTCTTCTCGTGATTAAATAAGCATGCAATATCTTTGAATATATCCTTCACTGAGTTAGGGAGTCCATCAAAACTTATTTTTAGTATTTGATTTATTTCTGGCTTAGGATCTTCTTTGAGCATCTCTAATGCATTTTTCCATTCAGCAATACTTCTTCCAAACAAAAATGAACCCAAAACTTCAATAGCTAAAGGAAGACCATTAACATATTCTAAAAAACTTTTGGACAGTTCTAAATATTTATATGGGCATAGTTCTTTTTTGAAAGCCTTTGAACAAAAAAGGCAAAGAGCATCTTCATAATTCAATGCTTTAACTTCAAATATTTCATCTACAGGGAATTCCTTCAACAAGTGCTTATCTCTTGTTGTTATGATAATTCTACTGCCCGAAGCAAACCAATCATTCTTCCTGACTAACATTTTTAACTCGTTTGATTCATCTACATCATCAAGAACAATAAGAACTTTTTTATGCCGTAACATTTTCTTGATTATGTGAACTCCATCATATTTATTTTTTATCAAATTTTTTTCGTGCAAAATTTGAGAAATAAGATCTTTTTGTAGTGAAAGTACATCTTTTTTCCTAACATTGTCAATAAAACAACAATCTTCAAATTCTTTAGAAACCATCCTATAAACAACACTAGCTAGGGTTGACTTGCCCATTCCCCCCATTGCCCAAATCCCTATAAAGCGAACTTCATTATCTAACCATAAAGCTAAATATGACTCCAATTCCACTACTTGAGAGTTTATTCCTACCAGGCCCTCAGTAACTTCTGAGAATTCGCAACTCGATTTATGTGATATAAGTCCCACAATGCTTTGGACAGCTTCTGAGAAAGGGCTGCGATAAAGAGAGAACAAGAATTATTGATAACCAATGAATAGGTCCCATGAAAAATATGGTAGATATTAGGTGTTCGATTATGCTTCCCTAAATAAAAATATGTAAAATGATTGGCTATGACAAAATTAAATGAGATTTGCTAAAGGTTTAATATTTATATGAAAATAGATCTGTTAAAGGTTTAAATGGAGCTACATATATAAAAGTGGGTCAGCTGAATATATAACAAATAAAATTACCTATTATTTACATGATATCCAGCAATATTGGCCACATGCCTCAAAGCAGCTCTCCATGTACCCACTTTCTCCTTGAATTGTTTTTCATGTTCAACAAAGGCTTGTGTAAAAGTTCCCCTTTGTTTTCGCACATCAGATGGATCCACGTTGTAAAAAATAGGTACAACTGTCATTCCCTTTTCTTTTTTGCAATCAATAATCTTTACAAGTTCTTCTAAGCACCAAGT
This sequence comes from Castanea sativa, assembly GCF_040712315.1. NCBI lineage: Eukaryota > Viridiplantae > Streptophyta > Magnoliopsida > Fagales > Fagaceae > Castanea > Castanea sativa. The sequence goes on from NC_134022.1 coordinate 8,180,393, forward strand.
TGAAGATGCATAATTTTTTGAGAGAATGACTACAGCAAATCTTGATTCTTCTATCGCTTTCAAGAGCTCTGGTTTAATAGTTTTTCCTTTCTCAAGTTTTTCATCGTCCTTAAAGGTGTAAATGCCCCTCCGTTCTAAAGCATAATTTAGAAAGTCTGTAGCAGTGTTGCGGGTGTCCTCTCCTCTGAAACTCAAGAAAACATCATACTTCCATTGGCCGGTAGAAGAAATAGAAAAAGAACTCGGGAAAGATGACGAGCTTGAAGCCATTGAATCCCGGTATAGATCTGCATGTAAAGAAAAATATACATTCAGTTAGAACTGAAGAAAGATTGAAAAGAAAATATATCATGAAAAGAAGAAAAACTATTTGATGCAATGTTTTCAATCTCTCCCCTCATCAGATGGATCAAAGGTTACCTTCTTTCTTTCTTTTTTGGTCTTTATGAGAAACTGCAATTGAAGTCAAACTGTTCAGAACTCGGGGAGTACGTACTGTTGGGTATCTTAAGACTAAATGGTCTGGGGATATATAGGTTGTCAGGTTGATCTCTTGACTCTTGCTAATATGTGTGTATTTTAGTCTTTTGTTCAGAACTCAGGGAAGTCTCACCGTTCACAACTCAGAGCAGTGCTTTACAGGTTCAAGTTTAGGCACATCTTCTTCTCAAGTTTTTTTTTTTTTTTTTTTTTGAGAAAGATCTTCTTCTCAAGTTTGGTTGTATTGGACGAGAGGAAGTAGAGAATGGAAAAATGCATGGAAGCTGTGGATTTGAAAGAAAAAATAAAATAAAGAAATGATCAACTTTTGTACAAGATTACTCTTATACCCTCATAAAAGTACAAAAAAAGTTCTGAATATTTTGTAAAATTATTTTTAATTCTTCCTAATGAATTATTCTTTTATAATTTACAAAAGAAAAAAAAAAAAAAAATTTACCATTATTTTTCCTTCTCTTTCTTTCCTTTCTTTTCATTTTTTACTTCCAAACACATGCATAAATAGTATTTTCTGTCCTTTTTCTTTCTTTCTTTTTTCGTTTTTTTTTTTTCCAAATCTGTTCCCTTAATTTTTTTTCCCTTGAGAGTAATTGATAATTTCACAGCCCCTTAGTAAGTATTTGTATTGTGGTGGACCTCACTTGACTCCTATCACAGTATCACAGCACAAAATTATAAGAGTATATGAATTCTTTCGGTGAAATTTACGATCTGTCTAGAATTTTTCTTTACAGAGAGAAAGGAGGATCAAGCACAACTTTTAAGGATCTTTACGCGTATGTAAAAGAATTTCCATTCCTTCTCCTCAACGTGTATCAATCCACCCAGGAAAATGCTAGAGAGAGAGAGAGAAAATTTCCAAGAAACCATCATTACTTTGGCATGGTGTTTAAGTGGAATTTGCTAGGTTTGATGAAATGATTAGTGTGGAAAATTGAGCAAAGTTGTCAACAGCGGTGCGTGATTTGCGGAGGTCACTGAAAGCCGATTGCTTTGAGGTAAGTTAGTGTTATTAGTGTTAGTGTGGAAACTCACTGGAGACCACCACATGGTAACTTTTGGAAAGAGCTGTGTGAAATGCACCATTGGCCATTTCCAATCACAATGTACCACAATCTAAAGAAAAAGCCATGTTATTAATTAATATTATCTGAGAGTGACAAAAGTAAAAGAAATGGGCATTGTCGATAACATGTAGCATTGTCATATTTGGGTTACCTTGAACATGCATTACAATCATCTGCTTTCAAAAGCTCAAGATATCTTAAATCATTGAGCATTAGCACTAATTCGATGTGCCTTTATTTTTACTTTACCTTTTTGACAAGCTAGAAAAGCTCTTTATAATTAAGTTTTTATATTGTTTTTTACCTAAAGGTTTTTTATTTATTTTTTCATTACCATTACTTTTTGAATATATATATATATATATATATATATATATATATATATATATATCAGTTAATGATATTTTTATATATTATTCAAAAAATAACATCAAACTACACACAAATATCAAGAAAAACACAGGTAATCACTACAATTTTTTTAGAATAATAATCACTATGAATTTGAGTGTGCAACGTGTATTTTTTTTATTTTAAAAGCATGCATTACAATTCATAGTCGAATATTTATTGATCCTTAACATGTGCCTTAGGACATTTATTAACTAAATTATATATATATGTATTTACTAGCTATAAAAAATAAAATTTCACATTACTTTTTTATTTAAATTTTCACATTACTCATTAAGAGAGTGTTAATTTAAACCCCCTCTCCAACTATCAAATTCTTTTAAAAAAATCATTATCTTTTAAATGTTTCATTTTAGTCCTTATTCTTTAAAAATAACTTGTCTCGATCAATGCAAAATGACATAAATGCAAAATTTTAGCCAATCACCCCAAAAAATTAGGGATGGTAATTTTTCTCCGCCCCGCTTGATCCACCCCTCCCCGCTTCGCCCTGCGCGGGTTTTTCCCGCCCCGCAAAAGTAATTAGGCGGGGATGGGGGCAAGATTTTAAACCCGCACCACGGGGCGGGGCGGGGATGGGTTTACACTTTTTAGACCCACCCCGCCCTACCCCACCCCACCCCACCCCACGTTAATAAGGATTAAGTTGTAATTTTTTCATCCTCTAAAATCCTACTATTTAAACAAAAATATCATCAGCTTATTTTATTCTACCTAATGTGGTTCTACCTCTCTTTCTCTCAAGCAAAGTTGGAAATAATGTACCAATTTTAACTCTTTTTTTTTGTCTTTTCATTCATGATTCATATGTATTTCTCAAATTACTTTTCATCATTAACATAATACGAGATTTTTGTTGTGACATTGTCTTGTTAAACGTTTAGATAATATTATTTAGTTTTTGCTAAAAATTAGTTTGATTTGATAGAATAAATTTATTTATAATTTCAAGTATATTTTTAATATTGAAACATGTCATTTTATTTGAAAAAATGGTAATAGTTATAGGGAAAATTAACAAGAAATAAAGTTTTACGGTGTAGGGCGGAGCTTCACGGGCCTTCGCAAGGCCTTAAGGGGCGGGGATGGGGCAAGAAATTTTCTCCGTCATACGGAGCTGGGTGGGGCGGTGATGGGGCAAGAAATATCTATTCGGGGCGGGGGCGAAAATCCCATCCTTCGGCCCCATCCTGCCCCATTGCCATCTCTACAAAAAATTACTCATATCATTTTGTCTAAATTATGCATATCTTATCCACAACAATAATACTTGTGTAAATTTACATGGCTACTATTCATGTGTAAAAATGCATATTTTATTCATTTGTCAATTTACTTTTTCAGTTGGGGTATGTGCATTTGAGTGATGTGGGTTTTTTAAATAAGTGGTGATGTGAATGAATAATGAATATTTATTTAAATAAATTTTAAAATAGATAATTTGACGGTGTTTTTGAAAAGTAATGTTGTAAAATAAGAAAAATAGATTCTTATCCTAAAATAAATAGAAATTTTTACACGAGTTGATATGAATACTATAGTTTGATGTGAGTAATATTTAAATTTTTTTCCTTTTTTTTTTTTGAGGAAGACTTCTTGTTGTAAATAAGTCAAGCTATTTGAGTTTAAGCTAGATGATAAAAAAAATTCAAGATTAGAGATTATCATGGCATCATTTTTATTATAAACTAATTATATATGACATCTCAATTATTATTAAAAAGTATTTAAAAAATTTACGTCACCCGACTTATTAAATTTTAAACAATACCTATGATAATGGTCTAGTTATTAACAAGGTTGTCAATTAGATTTTAAAATTTCTCGTGTCTCTCTATTTTCTCCCCCCACATCCACCCATATTGGACTTATTACATGTTGTAAATAAGTCACCTTGTACATATTCCGTTCATGTTCAATTTGGAAAAATTTTGTTTATTTTTAGTTATTCAACAACCAAATTACATTTAAGTTTAGACTTGACTATAAAAACAATGCAAAATTAAACTTAAGCGTTGGTTTGGCTCCCACGTCCACGGCCACGTTTTGTGTTTTCAGCCTTTTTTTTTTAAACCAGCGCCTATTGCACTGTTCATGCCCATGTTCATGAACAGTGCAAATAGGTAAATGAACAATGTTTTTAGTGTGAACAGTAATCCAGAAATTATTTTTTTATTGTTTTCAGTTTTCAGCAAAATAAGCAATATCCAAACGCACCCTAAGTGTTTTTTTTTTTTGTTTACAAGCTTATATATGTGGTCTCTATTTGAGACACGGACTATCTAAGTTCAAATTATTATTTTTTAACTTATTGATGATAATATAACTTATCCATTTTGTAGTAAAAATGACATTTTTCTTTATACCCATTAAGAAAGGAACATAGAGTTTAAGATGGATATTATAATACCATTGCAAAATTTTAAATAAATAAAAATGCTTGCCATCTTTCTAGTTTTATAAATCTAATTTTATAAGTTTATAATGAAAATAAATCTATTTAATTAGGTCATATGATATAATCTCAATTATAATTTAATTATTGATAATTTGCATAATTAAGTCAAATGATATAATCTCAATTATAATTTAATTATATAGAATTTTTATAAAATTTTGAAGGGGTAAAATTGTATTCATGATATTTCTTTTATATGAGAAAAGAATGACAAATTTTTTTTCCAAACCAAAAGATTACCAAGTGCTTATAGTCACATGCCTTGTTTAAATTATGGACAAAATTTAGCTACAAAATTAGTTGTAGCCTAAGACTATAACTTCACTCAATATTTTTTTATTGAAGGTAAATTTTGGCAAGTCCACTGGATTACATCTTCTTATTATATTCTCTATGATTTCAAAATTTCTAGAAAATTGAAAATCAATAACTATGCTATCAATAAATTGTTTAAATTACAAGTTTTTTTAATTTAAAATTATACATAAAATATAAGCTTATAGATCATGTAAGGACACAATTTGCACCTAAACTCCAAAAATAACAGTTGGATAGGCCCAAAAAGCCTAATACAATAAATTTGTACAGAATGAGCTTGAAACCTAGGTTCTAGTGACATTAAATAACAAAGATGATGGGCTTGATCGCAACATCATATAAATGAGATAGTCTTTATAACAAAAATTGTCCTCGGACTCAGGTCGAGGAGGTTGGATCATGTATTTCTCCTTTTTAAAGACATGTTACAGATACTGATCTTAATGTTTACAGTATTTGTTCTCCTCCTTTTCTCCCGATCCCCCTCCTGAAAGCCTTTTCTTCCTTTTATATCATCTCTCTTCCTTTCTCCATCTTCCACATATAGATTAAATTACTGATTTAGATACTTGTCCCATCAATCCATCCCTGAAGTCTTTGGAGGTAGCTGTAAGGCTGAAACTTGATGTTCAAGCTGAAACCTGATGCTCAGGCATCACCTCCCCATTAATGCGACCAGGTGTTTAGCTGCAGAGCATTTAATGCGGTGGTAGCAGCTTTATCTTGGATATTTCACAATCCTTCTTCTTATCCTGTACACCTACCACGCATGTCCTTACATGCAGGATCTCCTAGAATATCGCTTTTGGACATCAGGCAACCCTTTCCTACCTCGGCCTTATCTAGTCGACGAGGGAATCCTCCTCGGACCAACTTCCGAGATGACTATGATCAATCTCCGCTTCTCTACCCATCAATACTACTTCTTTGAGTTAATATTACCACATCCTTGGACCATTTAGTGTCCTCGGATTGGGCATTTGGCCCAATACATACTCGTAGGCCTATTGACCCTATAGATCATATAGTAAATAATATCTGATTGACACAAAATCTTACATGTGTATTAAGAGTGTAAAGAACATGCAATTCAACGATTAGATTTTCAAAATATATAATAATATTTATTTTATTAAGTAACTAAACTTTATACTTAAATTATTTAATAAATCATGTGATTTAATATATATTGACGGGTCTTATGAAATGGCACATAATAGTTAGGAGACTAGGAGTAGATTACTAGCTCCAACCCATTTTGGAGGAGTAGTTTCTGAACAAGTTCAAACTTGTCCAACCAAAAAAAAAAAAAAAAAATCAATCCTAAAAATGTTATCTAGCTTAATCAATAATCATGTACTCATGTTGGATTAAAAAAATATATAATTAAAAAATTAAATGATATTTATGGTGAAATCACCAATTCAAAGAAATCTCCCGCAAAATTTGGCATACACCATGTTTTACTTGAGAAATTGGCATACACCTTGTTTTACTTGAGAAAGAGATTTGCTTGTCGAAAAGAATTGCTATTCTCTTGTACATTTTGTACTAGTGAAAAATTGCACCGTTAATCAACCCGATGATTAATAGTCATTTTGAATTTAAAGCCATCCATATTCCATGGGATTTGAGGCATGTATGTTAACCAAACAGCCGTAGCCACTTATTACCGTAGATTGTCTTTGTCTAATGGAAAAAGTATTACAGCAGTGATTTCCTTTGTCAATGTTGAGATAAATATCACGGTTGTAAGAAGTATTAATTTGCATTATTTCACAATGCATATCTCCAACATGTTTGACCAGCATTTCCAATACGTAATTTCCTACATGTTTTCCATTGTTGGGGGTGCTCATATTCTCGTGTTTAGAAGAAAAAAAATTTCCTATCATATTTTGATCATTCTGCAAAGCTTTTTTTTTTTTTTTTTTTGGGACTTTCCACAGAACATTTAAACTAGCAACTATGTACTTTAGTTATAAATCCACCATAAATCAACCTTGGGTTTCATCTCTATGCATCGATACATATAGATGAAGACAATATAAAACATCATGGATACATATAGATGAAGACAAAATATAGAACATCATGGAATCAACAGTGCATGAGATATGCCAAGAGCCTTGTAATTTAGCGACATTACCTACTCTTATGAGAACCAAGGTTTGAATTTCTCTTCATTGTTATAACTATTGAATTATCAAAAAAATAACCGATATAATATCTCAAAATAAACAGTAAATAACAAATTTTTTCCCAAAAAAATATAAATAAATTATGAAGTGCAGATCAAATATCTTACAAGTGTAGCAAATACATGGTGTGAACCAACACAATCTACACATTTTTTAGTTTCCCTCAAATAGGAATGATTTTTCAGTCGGGGAAGAAATAATCATACAGACCACTTCCAATTGAAGCTAATGAATCCCAGCAGTTGTTTGAGAGACTATCGTTTGGGAAAATTTGACCACTCTGCAGAAAAGTCACTAGAAAGAAATCCATACTCAAGTAGACCAGCTCTATAAACCAGGTGCCACCAGCAGCATCGCAAGCTAAGCTATTCCATCCAATAAGATGACAAATCACCATCACAATCTCATTAGATGATCCTTTTCTAAATTTTCAACTAGCACTCCAAAGTAATTTCCGAGTCATTGCTGGTGGGGCTAATCCTGGAATATCCCTGATGTCCTTGTTGTTTGGGTTCACAAGCTGAGACATAAAAATAAATATTTCACGAAAAAAAATTAAGCAAATTGAAAGAAATGGGCAATGCAGCGTTATACCGCCAGCTCTTTCACAAGCTAATGGCTTTTGACAGTCACATGAGACTGCAAAGACATGGAATGTTCTTAATGATTAAGACACCAACTCACTATGCAAGGTTTAAGACATGTTGTTGATATGAATAATATAGAAGCTCTAGAAGGTTATCTCCCCCAAAAAATATAAACATATCTTAAAGGCATTGAAATAGATGCTTTCTGGACAATACAGTTATGAAAACAACCAAGCGATTCATCCTTGAACTCAAAATTATATGCAACTTAAGTAGTTAAGTTCCAAAAAATCTGTAAGTTCCAACTTCTTCTTTTATTTTCCCATAAATATGTATAAATTTTACTGGTTTTCAACTGAAGCCGATCTCCACCAATTTTATGATCGGTCTGTAGCATTCATCAAACTATATCCAACTGAAATAAGAAAATTCAAATTATTGTGGTGGACAAGAAATCAATTCAGAAGGAAAAGGAATTGAACTTCTCCAAAAGATGACATCAAGTTGCAATCTGTGCATTACCAACAAACATGAAAATCTGACAACAATTAGATTAACTCTTCTACACCCGCATGCACTGTGTTTGTCTTCTTCTTTTCTTTTTAATTAGTGGAGTTATTAAGATTTTTAAATGAAAAGGATATACTGAATTAGATTCTTTTACTTTAATTGGGTAAGCAAAAAATGACTTAGATTCACTACGATTAACTACACCATTTGGCATTATAAAAGTCTCTTCCTGCCAGATCTATCTACTAATGGGACGTCATGGATTTGATTCCAATTTGTTATCAGATGGCAATAGCAGAATCAAATATTTAGAAAATGAAAGATAATAATATTACCTTAACAATAATGATGGCTATGACTCCAACGACAATAAGGAAGAGTAATGCCATAATACACTTATCAGTTGCAACCTAATGAAATAAACAAGGTAAGTAAAATACATAACAACTAACAGTCAATATATGACAAGAACAGGAAGATACTTTTAGAGATTGACCTGCCTACCAAGTTCCTTCACAAGTTGAGAAGCTTTCTTGATTGAGAAATGGATAGAGTCCAGCTCATTAACAACTCGACTCATTTGTTCAGTCTAAACATGAATATAATAGATTTCTTTAGTTCCATGGCAAGGAAATTTATTGGAAGATTAAACAAGACAAAACAAAAATTGTAGAAGAGAGAGAGGGAAAGTTAAATTTGATACGACTTAATAAACTTCCATGGAATCCATTTTTTTAAAGCTGAAAAATTACACACCTGAGCCTTGAGTGCTGCTGCAGTCTCTGTTCCAACATTGACAGTGTCTTGAACAGTCTACCACAAACACGGAGATACAGAAATTATTTTTCTTTTGCAATGATTCCATACTTTAAAAACAGTAAAACTAATTTTAGATTTTCTTACTCTTTTTTAGAGGCAGGGAGTGGGGATATGAAGTACATGAGTTAGTTTTAGTTAAGATTTTCCATAAATAAGACAGAGGAAACTGTGATCACACTTCAAAATAGCCTATGAAACTTATCCATTTCCAACTTACCAAAATAAATAAACTTATTTCGTAACAAAATGATCATCAGAGATAATCCAACCTTTTTTGACCTCTCAATGGCTTGATCAGTCTCATCCATCATCCGGTTTCCACTATCTACTAGCTGTTGATTTGTCATGGCTGCAGACATATAGCCACTGCCTCAGCATTAAATATACTTCATAATTGAGAAACATTTAACATATAAAGTACTTGAAGTAACATATATTGGTATGAAATATATCAAACACAGGGCATGATTCCAGATTAAACTTAAAGGTATGCATTGGTTACTTTAGAAATGGCAATTTACAATTTCTGAACCATCAAAAAGGTATTTGATGTGTAATATTATTGTGGCTTTGATTTTTTTTTTTTTTTGATAGATAACGTATACTGTGACTTTGATTTCACAATACCAATGAGAGTATGAGACTGACATTTTTATATTTTCATTTCTATCTTTACTTGTCATGTGTATGTGCACAACACTCACTACATTACATCCAATGATATTCTCAAAGATAAAATAAAAGCCTTAACTATAAAATCATTGATATATCATCCAGCATGATTAAAGCCATCAAATTGGCAAGTACTTAGGGGATTAAAGAGTTACTTGCAGCCATCAATGGTAACTCCATCTGTAATGCATATTACAATGAATCACTGAACTAGCCACCCAAACCAACTTCACTGTGAGGAATGTGAATCAGGCATCTTTTCATTTGATACAGAAACTATTATAATTATTTCTATTAGACAAAATTCCACAACAAATCCAGAACCAGATAGAAATGTGTTTATCAGGTATCCTTATGATTCCAGAACCAGATAGAGAGTTGTTTATCAGGTATCCTTAATCATCCAAGCATTACAACAAAAATGTGTCAGCCATAGGATTTTGCGACTATTGAAAACTATAATTAACTCTTATTTTAGCATGAAAGGCTGCCAATAGTAGTAGACACATAATTGAAAAATAGCAATTAATGAGAAAGATGTACACTTACTTGATGCTAGCAAAACATTATCTTCACCATATCCTTCCGTGCCCCCATCAAAGAGATCAATTCGCTTGTTTTCAAGATTGGACGCATATCTGCGTCCACAACAAATTGAAAATAAATCTTAAGAAAAGAATCGGAAGCATTCAAGCAACTATTCAATGGTGCAAAAGATTTGATAACAAAATAAATGATGTCACTACACACATGAGCCAATGAGTTTCAGATGAATGTCATACAAAATATGACTTTTTGACTAGTGTTAGACAGAAGTATCTTGACTCATCCAGATTAAGAAGCAACATTGACCAAAAGACAATTCAATATCTTACTCATCCAATAAATACCCAACCGAAGATAACTAAGCCAAGAATTGGTCCCAACTAATTGGGGCCAAGTCCATCAATCCTTCATTATACAGGGTCAGCACGTGTATCTTTTTCTCTATCCCACCATATTTAACTATATTTAATCTAACAGCACTCCATTCTATTTATCATTTCCTTCTTCGCTAATTGTACTGATGTTATTCTTTGCCTCTCTCTAACCCTTTCTGCTCCTTCAACATGATCAAATCACTCTTTCTTACTGGTGCATTAATTACGTCTTCATTGCACAAGGTCTAGCCATTTTATGCTACTTCCCCTCATTTTGTTCACAAAAGGTGCAACCCTCACTTTAAGATGCAAAAATAATGTTTTTTCAAGAAATGATTGGCACCTTATTTCATCTAATTGTAACTTTGAGGCATTTGCCAACCAATTAACTATGGAGAGGTTAGCAGTGTGTATGGATTCCACTATGAATATAAAACCCAAATCATGTGTCAGGTTTGAGAAAGCACAAAATTTAAGAAACTTAATGCATTGAAACATGATATATTAACAGTGAAATTAAAAAATATCTTGTTGTAAAATGATATAAGAAAAAATGTATGTCACCAATTTGAATTGGCTTCTTTTATGCATTTAATTTAATTTGATAGAGGATAATACCAAAAAGTGATCGTTTTAAGGCTTGGTTTATATGATTTGGCACTCAATTTGGGACACACAAAAAATGGTTTAGGACAAAGGGAGCAACAAAAAGCATTAAAAATCCTAATAGTAAGAAAATAACAATGCTAAAAATAGAGTTTATGACATGTCAGATGTATTGTAGGTGCCTAAAATTATCTTCTGCTGCTTTAAGAATTGAAATAATGGCAAATTCTGACAGATGCTAACTTACTGCTTTTTAAGAGCAACATATGAATTCAACTCTTTGATCTGCATAAAGTATGAACATCATTCAGTGCACTTGGTAAGAAAGATATAATCAACTGACTCAAAAAAAAAAAAAATCTATAGTATCTAAGGCTAAATAGAAATAAAGTTAACAAGCAACCATTGACTGTTTTTTCTCATTCAGCATCTTGTTAGTGTCTGGATCATTTCTACTCTCCAAATCCTTCGCTTTTCTGTCGAACTCTTTGATAAGCCTGAAAAGACAAGACCAAATTATCCTTCTGACTGGAAACTTAATAACTGAAAAAAAAAAGGAAAACACTGGTTTTATATGGGTAGCTACAACTCACACACTTGCATGGGATTAAACTCATGAGTCATGAGCTATCCTCCACCTCTTATTTAGGAAGGGAGGAGATGACATTTGATCCAAGGACCATTTGCAAAAGGAAATGAAAACACACAAACAAAATACCAACAGCAGCAGCATTATATAAGACTACTTTCTAGTTTCTAATAAGTTTTTGCTAGGAAATTAACCAACATACGCATCGTTGTTTGAACCTGCGACCTCACCTACCATCCCATACTCGTGGGAGGTGGAAGTGCCATTGGCAGATTGGCTTATACAAGACATGTATCTCAGATTGCCAGCTTTTTTGGGTCACAACTTTCAAGGTCAGTAGTAAAGTAGGACCTGTTCTTTGGGCAGAAACTAAACATCCAAAGTTATAGACAAATTTTAATTATGCACAAGTCCTTAAGCATATTTTTTTGATAGATAAGTCCTTAAGCATATTATCTACTGATGTTCTACAGGGTGTTCATAGTATGGGGATTGGAAATGACATTTCAAATCTCAAGAATGCAAAACCTCTTAGAACCTTCATACTAATGGACTGGACGTTTTAATCTTGCAATCTGCTAATAAAATCAATGGTGACATGTAGCCCTCTAGGTATAAAAAGATAAAGATGACATCTGCAATACTGCACAAACTAAGAGCTAGAGATTTGAACAGAAGAATCAAGTTGAAATGTATTTTTACTTTTTTCGGATAAGTTATTTAAATTGGATATACCAAACCCTATTACAGATGAATTATGGTTGATTGAGATTGAAACATGAGCCTTAGTACTTTTCGTTTAGACAGTCAACTTTTTGGCATAACAAAATGAGAGCTTACCAACATTTGAGCAAACAAATAGCAAGAATGGGGTGTAGAGCCAGAGTCTATGTCCTATACTACGTTACAAAACATCTATGTTTCAAGATCAATGTCTCACTGTGAGCAGCAATGAATCTATAATTTATACAACAAACATAATAACATAAGCAATATGAATATGCAATAGCCAACCTATTATAAAAAGGCTAATTAAAATCAAAATCATATACTGTAAACATTTAAACTTTTAATGAATATGATATCACTTTATTGAGGTTAAATATCCTTCTAGGACAAATTAACACCAAAAAAGGCTATGTATGGTATGTGACAACCCCACTACACAAGCACACTATGCATCAAGATTGGATTATGATCATAGTGTCATCATCACAAAAGAGATGCACCACTTGCTTAGTGATTCCATATGGTAAATCCAAGGCACAAAGTACATGGCTAAATGAGTTCTAGCCATCCAATTCTCACAAAGTGAAACCAAACTATGGAATTAAATCTAATAATTTCACGGACGCACACAAACCATCCAATCACCATGTTCCCTTTTGTAAAACTACAATAAAATAAAACCTCATAGTCCCAATGGTTTAAAACTTTACTTCATTTAATCATTGCCCCAAATCTTCAGAGGCCAAGAATCACATCCCTTTAAAATTGTTAGCATTACATTGACTACATTACTTTCCTTCCCATCACAAACAACCCATCTTTGACTTTAATTCATAGCACACAAAAGTTACAAAACACACCACTTGATTTAACAAACTGCATCGTAGACTTGTAATAAAGATTTCAAATGCTGCTCATAAACATCATATACAATAACCTACTAATAACAATTATATATCGAAAGAGAGAGCAAAAAAGAAAGGGTCCATTGACAAATTACCTCTTACACTCCCGCATCTTTTCGGTAAGCTCTTCCAGCTGCCTACTCTGCCTATTGGAGTCCTTAACCTTCTCCAACTTCTGAAACCCATTTCTGCCACATCACATTACACCACACAATAATCATATACTTTGCTATAAAACCCCACACACACACACACACACACACACACACACAATTACCAAACAAGCTAACATTTTCATCCATAACTAAGACCAACATTATCTCTATAAATCCAATCACATTAAGCACCAAAACAAGCATAGCAAAAAAAAAAATAGCGAATTATAATGAAACAAACAAAAAGAAGATCGAATCGAAACCCTTACGATAATGCACGAAAAATATCGGAGATTTCACCGTGAATCTCCGCTAGCTCTTCGCTAACCGCAGAAAAAGGATCCATCTTCAAAATTCAACCCCCGAATATCAATCTTTCTTCACAATGCCGAGCTATATACATACACAAATTTCGATCAAAAACCAGAATTTGAAGCAGAATTCGAAAAAAAACGAAATCAAACAAACGCAGGTTGTGAAGCTCGAATCAGATAGATCCAAACAAAACTGAAAATCAAAATTGTGAAATCCGAGCTGAAACCGAAACTGAAACTCAGATTCGTTGGCCTTTTGGATTTCGGATCGGATCCGAGACAATGTAGGAGATTCCAAAACCCGAGGCCAAGGCTGTTTTTTCTTTTAGTGTCCTCACGATCTGAATACAAATTTTACAACATTAAAAAAACAAAAATCAAATAAATAAAATTAATATTTATTACAGTAAATATTTATTATTTTTAATTTTGGTTTTATTTAGGGGAGGTTAGTGTGGGTTTTGGCTCTAAAAATGCCAAAAGAGTGAGAGACGTTTAAAAAAAATGAGCGATGTTTTGGCCGTTTGAACCGCTAATTATGAATAGTGAGGGGACAAGGTGGGGCCACTACTGTAGTGTGGTGGGGACGTTTGTGACTGTTGGATTGGTGTACGAGGACTGTTTTTCAACGGTTCCTGATGCGATTGGGAAGCTATGAAGCAAGTTGATTCTTGGAGTGTATATTGTAGAGGACCTCAGCTACTTTCGTGAACTGAGATAGGTCCGAATGAATTCTTGTGGTCAATTGTCTGAAAGTCAAAGGAACTCAAGACGTGAAGACATATTTAATAGGTACGATACGTTGTTACAAATTTTATAATCTTGCTTTCAATCTAGGACGGTTCCCCCCTTGCAAACGCAAAAGAAACAAATTTATTTAATAGAGCAAAATGCTATTTAGCACCCCCAATTTCCCAAAAAATACACTCAACTTCCGGTGTGCTAAAAATTTAATAAAAAAAAATTGCAAATGCACTACAGTAAACACTTACTAGTGCCAATTATTGTAGCACGTTGCTACTTCTCACAAATTGTTTTTTTCTTCTTTCTTCTTGACTTTCACTATCTCTTTCGTTCTTCTCTATCTCTTGTCCCTTTCTCTCTCATCCTTCTCCTGCCATTGATGTTTCTTAGGTGGAGATCGGCATGCGGTGGTCATGGTGTTGTGGCGGGGCTTTTTGTGGTGGTTGGCTATGAGATTGGTGATCTACTTATACGATTAGTGTTTTGTGGGTGTGGATGTTTGGACATGGGTATAGGCGTTCCATGGTTATGGGTATGGTGTTTGTGGGTGTGTTTATGTTTTTGTAGGTTTTTTTTATAATTTAATTGGTATGAATTATTTATATTATTTTAATAGGTTGTATGTTAAAATAGGAGATAGGATGTAAAGTGTATTGTTTAATAAGGTCTTAAAATAGATAAAAATAATTTTTGGGGGTGCTAAATGAAATTTTTTTAGCATCTCAGATGTGAATGCTCTTAGAAGTTAGAAGTCTATGAATAAGAATAAAGCTAAAGTGTCTCATACAATCTAGGAGGGAATACTATCTAGTTGAATCCAACCTTGCATGCCCATGTTCAAAGCCCATTTGATTAACTCATGAGCAATACCATTAGTCCCTCTGGTAAGTGTGCAGGGGTCAAGTTAAAGGGTTTTTTCAACATTTCTCAACTCAATTCAACCAATCACATGTGTAAAAAGCAACATAACCCATGTGAGTCGGGGTTGGCAGGTTTTACTTACATATTTCATAACTTGTAAAAAAACATGGGTTTTCATCAGCTATTTAATTATTTTCTTGAATAAATTATTATTTTTCATATAATACCTAAATTATACTACAATTTTCCAAAATCACTAAGACTTCTTCTTCTTCTTCTTCTTTTAAAAAAATTTAAGAGTTACAATAATGGAGGGGAGAAATTTAAACCTAATTCTTATAGTATAGAATCTTCTAAAAAAAAAAAACAATTGCAATAGAGAAAAGCAAACAAAATCATTGAAAATATAAGGCTCTTAGCCATCAAAAAGTCAAAACCAAATTTCAAATTATTAACATAAATCACCAAAAGGCAAGAACCTTATAACTCAACTAATACCTCATAGTATTTCCAATAGAGATGTCTAGAGTTCAAATCCTACCTCTTCCATTGTAAATATCAAATTATTAAAGAAAAAAATAATGGTCCCGATCTCAAAGTTTAGGAGTCTCTTGGTATTTTCCCTATATACATAATATATCCTAAAACAATCCCCTTAAGGTCAAATTCTTGGCTCTACCACTATCTTGAAGGAGCATCATGCCTCAAGATCGCTTTCATTGAATCCAAACAAACAAAATAAACAAACAAAATTTTTACTTTTATTATTATTATTTTTTTTTTTAAGAACTTGTTCTTCAATGTTCTTCTCAAATCCAAGAAATAAACCTAGCAACGACATCAAACCCAGAATCAAAGAGCAAACCCAGAATAAAAGAACATGAACATCAAATCTACAGGGAAAAAAAAGAAATATGAACATCACCAAATCAAAGAGCAAACACAGGAAAACCCACACGAAACCACACCCAAACCAAACCATCCAAAGAATAGAAACCCAGCAAAACACCCAACTCATCCACTCCCAAACCAAACCATAATTAAAGAAATTTTGAATACCACAACAAGTTAATAACTTAAAAAACAAAAAGAAATTTCAAAATGCAAAATTCCTAGCAAACGCCAAAACCAAATCTCCAGCAAACCCCAAACCCCAAATGTCTAGAAACGATCACTGATCAGACCAACAACAACAAACCTTGCAATCCCAACCAACGAACCCAGTCGAACCCAGCACCCACCAACATCTCTTTCTCTAAACCCAGATCCGATCAAACCCAATCAAACCCACCAACGATCACCAATCAAAGCCGAAGAGAAAGCCCAGATTCCAGCAAACCCAGTCGAACCCAACACCCACCATCTCTTTCTCTAAACCTAGATCCAAAGAGAAAGCCGAAAGAGAGATAGAGATAGAGATTTTGATCAGAGAGAGAGAGAGAGCTTTATATGAAAGAGAGCTTCATTTTAGACGAGAGAGAGCTTTAGTAAGTTGAATCTAGTGGATGAGCAATGACCAAAATGTATTTGGTCATATTCGTTGATGTGAATATTTTTTATTTATTTTTTTGGGTGAACAGATATTCAATCTTTAAAACTAAAAAAAGTAAAAATTTCGTTTGTTTTTTATTTGGATTTCAAATAAAGGAAAATGTTCTTGTTCTTAAATTTGGATTTGTGTTCTTATTGTTCTTGTTCAAGGCACTATTAGATCTCAATTCATGTAATTTTTTGTTTTTAATTTTTTTATTTAGTTAAAATTAATAAATTAATTTTTTTAAATTTAAATGCTGATGTGGCATTTTTTAATGCCAAAATAGTTTTTTTAATTATTATTTTAATGTGCCGTCAGCCACGTCAATTTTTTCTGTTAGTTGAGTGACGGTTAAGACTTAAATGTCACGTGTTAATTGGTTTATAGACTAAAAGTGATAAAATGAAAATGCAGGGACCAAAATGGAAAAAAGCCAAAATGTAGGAACTAAAAGTGCATCTACGCCTTGAAAATTACATGGAATAAGAAAAAAAACATTACACTTGGAAAGATATTATTACATTTTACACACCAAAAAAAAAAAATTAAAAAACACTAATGCTATTTACAACCTAATATGTGTGTGTGTGTGTGTGTGTGTGTGTGTGTGTGTTAGATTAAGATTGCAAGGGAAAATAAAGAACTCAACAATACTTTGATAACCACAACTCAAGAATAAGAAAAATATTTGAAAGTTTTTGAAAATGAATTTGAAACTAAGTTTCTACGTTAGTCAATACTAGAGAAAGATTTTTGAATACCTAAAAAGCATGCAAATGCGTTGTGTGGCAGTTTTAGAAAATATGAATAGGGTTTTAGAAAAGTGGAGGCACTTTCTCTAGTTGGGTTTCTAGATGGAGGCATAAGGTGATTATATATATTAGTAAACTAGGGTTTCAAAGGTTTTTGGACGCTTCTAAGGGTCTAGGCCGTCCCAACTTGAAGATTGAAGTGTTAGGGCCCTAAAAATGTAAATAACATGTCCTAGAAGTGAGGCTGCATACGCAACCTTGAAGGTACATACATGTATTCATTAGGAATCCTGATTTTGACTACAGTGATGGCCCAACTTAAATAGCCATAGCTCACTCATTTTAAATTTAGATTGGTAAATAAACGTGTTCAAATTGAATCTCAAGATGTCAATTTTCCAATGCAAGAAGCCTCATTCAAAAATTGTTTGTGGATAAAAAATTATGGTAAAAATAGTGAGCAAATGTCATTTTTTAACATAGTTTTCAAATAGATTTGAAGTAATTTGAAGTTGTGATTATCTCTAAATTATTGAGAACACTTCAGTTACTATTGGTTGATGTATGTCAAGCTCATTATGTGTCTACATCTTGGAATAGTAATTTTGTGAAATTATGCATTGGAATGATAATTTTTGAAATTGTGGGGGTAGACTTGTAATTTGTGAAATTATGGGTTGGGAATGTGAAATTGTGTAATGTAATCTAATAGTTACTTGGATATTTGAAACAAAAAGAAATAAAGATAAGATAAGATGAGTCGAGTGGGGTTTGTGTTTAGGCCGGATTGGGCTCATTTGGGTCGGCTACCATTTAAAACAAAAAACCACATAAGCCCACTCCACTAAAAATGCCCAAGCCCACGCATTAAAAAACTGCAGCCAGCCTAACCTTTAAACCCAGCTCCAACTCAAGATTCCTTTTTAACTCAACCCCATTAGTTCACTCAAGCCCATCAGCTTACATAATCCCACAAAGCCCAATCCGAATCTACTTGGCCCAATAACCACTTCCACGCCAGCCCACTCACATTCAAACAAAGACCCACTCAAGGACAACCCGTGGACCCAACCCTCAGCCCACACTTAAATTAAAACCCAACCCACCATTTTTCAAACCAAGCCCAATCCGAATTTAGGCCTGATCAGAAAATAAAAAATACTCAACCCCAACTTGGTCCTAACATGATCCAGCCCATTCATTGAAATTCTTTCAAGCCCTACCCGTGGACTCACCAACATAAACCTTTCACAAAATTAGAGTTTCAACCCCAAAACTTTCCAAAATCAAACTTTTGACCCAAAAATCCAAAATACAAAGTCAGCTTATTTATTATACCAACCCACATTACAATACACCCTATCCCAGTTTTTATTTTTGCATCTAACTCATTAAAATAATATTAATATTAACTACACAATAATTTTTTTTTTCTAAAAATCTATCTTCCCTCTCTCTAATTTCTGTCTCTTCCCTTTCCAAAAAAAAAAATTCGATCTCTTCCCATCTCTCTCAGCCATCCACAACCACCGCCGAGCAACCTAATCACACCACCCACCACCCACCACCCACCACCAAAGCCACCCATTCAAACCCAAACCCAATACCTAAACTCAAACCCAAACCTTGCCATCTAACCACCCAAATCATGTTAACCACCGCTGATTACACTTGTCTATGAGAGAGCAAGATCAAATAGAGGGACAAACGCTGATCTACACTTGTCTGAGAGAGAGCAAGGTCTGAGAGAGGGAGAAAGAGAGAGCAAGGTCTGGTTTGAGAAAGGGAGAAAACGGTGGTTGAAGAGAGAGAGAGAGAGAGAGAGAGGAAAGAGAAATTATTTTTTATTTATTTGGAGAGAAAGTGTGAGAATAAAATATTATTTCTTGTTTTACATCCAAAGCTACGGTGGGTTCTATATTTAAGAACCCACTGTTCACAGGATGTAAATTTTTTTAGAAATACATACTCGGATAGAGTTGACTTTTGGCTTGTTGGTGTATAAAACAGCAATTGGGGGCTTTAACACCCCAATGCTAATGCTCTTAAGGTCTCAAAAATGAGAAAATATAGTGTTTCAGAAACTCCAACTCAGCACACATGTGGAGTTTCTAGGACCAATGAAAAATTGACAAATGGATTAAAAATTACAACTCACCAAAGGTTATTTAAAATAAAAAAAAACACAAATACTCTCTAAATTCTCTCTATCTCTGCTTTCTCACTACTCTCTCTTTCAAACCTCCATAGCCACTACCCATTGCCTAGCATCGTCACCGGAGCTACGCTGTCAGACATAAACAGTTTTGAAAATACCAAATTTCACTATCCCGCCACTCTTCCATTTCCCATTCTTGATGTAGGACACAATTTACTGTTTAATTATTGTAATTTATTATTTTTGGTATTTTTATGTAAAAACGTTATTTTAGGTTTAGGTAATTTAATTCCTTGTTTTTAGGTGCATTTAATGCCTTTTAGATCAAATTTGATTCTAGATATGGTAAGGTATCAATTAGGAGTTATTTTAGAATATATTTTCTTGTCTGTCAAGTTTTATGGAGCCCTTAAATAGGCCCTTAAGTCTGTAAACGTTTTTTATAGAATATTATTGAATAGAAATCAGAAAAGGTGAGGCTTTGCTCTCTTTTGGTTCTTCAAGAACTGTGAACTTATCAATGATTTTTCCTTGTGGCGTTCAAACTTTATACCTTTGGTTCGTGATTCTTTATAATCATTGGGTCAAGGTCAACTTATACCTTTGGTTCGCGTTTCGATTATAAACGTTGGGTCAGGGTTTCTATCATAAATATGAATTTTAGCTTTCCTGGGTAAATATTCCAATATTTTTGTTGGGTCTCAAAGCGTGTCGATTGAGGTTCGCATCATTTGGTATCAGAGCACAGGTTCTAAAATCAGTTTTTTATCCTTTTATCTTTTGTTTCCTGTTATCATCCAAAAAAAAAAAAAGTGAGAAAAAAAAACTTGAAAAAAAAAGAGAGATGGTAATTATTGAGAACATTGTGGAAGATTCAATTGAGGTCAAATATGAGGATGAGTCCACAACTCACAATCCTCAAGTCTCAGTTGATTTGTTGAAGATGACTATACAATATGTTGATTTTCTTGGAGTAGAAAATTTTATTATCAACCCTTTATTGATTGATGTTGCAAATAAATTGAAAGTAGATGAGAAGAAATTTTCTGCTACACTTTATGAAAGATTCAAATTTCACAACCAGATCAAGTCATTAAAGCATTCGAAGTATTTGTTTATTTGGAGCGGAAGATTTCAGATTTCAAAGATGAACTCGAGGATGAGTTTGTTTCAAGTGGAGGGGTCTGATGTAGGACACAATTTACTGTTTAATTATTGTAATTTATTATTTTTGGTATTTTTATGTAAAAACGTTATTTTAGGTTTAGGTGATTTAATTCCTTGTTTTTAGGTGCATTTAATGCTTTTTAGGTCAAATATGATTCTAGATATGGTAAGGTATCAATTAGGAGTTATTTTAGAATATATTTTCTTGTCTGTCAAGTTTTATGGAGCCCTTAAATAGGCCCTTAAGTCTGTAAACGTTTTTCATAGAATATTATTGAATAGAAATTAGAAAAGGTGAGGCTTTGCTCTCTTTTGGTTCTTCAAGAACTGTGAACTTATTAAGGATTCTTCCTTGTGGCGTTCAAACTTTATACCTTTGGTTCGTGATTCTTTATAATCATTGGGTCAAGGTCAACTTATACCTTTGGTTCGCGTTTTGATTATAAACGTTGGGTCAGGGTTTCTATCATAAATCTGAATTTTAGCTTTCCTGGGTAAATATTCCAATATTTTTGTTGGGTCTCAAAGCGTGTCGATTGAGGTTCGCATCAATTCTCCAAAATAGCAAATCTCATCTCTCTTTGTTTCTCTTGCACCACCATACCACACCGGCACCTCCATCTTCCCTCTCTCAACTCCAAACCTTAACAGCTACTGTCTAGCATCGCCGATCATCGCCGATCATCACCAGTTTCGACGAGACTGACCTTTGTCTCGTTGAAAAACGCCTAAAATTGTCTCTCTGTTGTCTCCAACCACAAAGTTTTCTTCACTACTTTCAACTCTGACTTTGCAAGAAGGTTTTCTCCTCACTTTTTTTCATTTTATTTTATGAATTTTCTGTTTACATATGTGTCTTGATTTTTTTTTTCCAAAAAAAATTGACATATACGTTCTTATGTAGTTTTATGTAGAAAAGAAACTTGTACTGTTTGATAAAATGCTTCAATGAGTATAGATACACTAATATACAGTAAAATAGTTTTTTTTTTCATTGGTGGAAGATGTGTTGGTGATCGTTTGAAGGTGTTGTTCTATGGAGGAACCTAAAGGTGGGACATTTATGTTGTTCACTAGTGAGGATGAAATTAGTGGAGTTGATAACGTAGAGCATGGAGACAATGAGGAAGAACCAAATGAGGGTGTTTCTCAAGCCTGTTGTGGTCTCATTTGGTACCAATGTGGTAACTTTTCGCCAGTGTCTTCAACTTTGATGTTCTTGCTTCCCATGCTTTCAGTTCAATGTGTGGCCAAGGAGAGGAGAAAGGTTGGGTTGAGAATTGTTCGGATCTAAGAGATGGTGAGAGGGGCATGGTATTTAAAGTATGTTAAGGAATGGAACAAAAGTTTGAATGCGGATAACATAAAGACATGGTTGAAGTTTGCATCTTAGGTGGAACTGTGGAAGCCTTGTGATTTGTGAACTATGATTGTGATTAATCTGAGGCCATTAGTTTTTTGCATTCATATGAAGTTATGAACCATTGAATTGGTTATGATTTGGAATATGATTTTGTACAACACATTCCTTGCAATTTTTATTATTATTCAAATATGAGAGAGGGAAGATGGAGGTGCTAGTGAGTGGTGACTGACTAGCACCACTCAAAAAATTGTTCTTTTAGATTAGATTAAAATTGTTATTTTTTCTTCTTCCAATATTGAAGCTGTACGTACAATCTTGTTTTGGGGTTGTGCATATTTCTCATCTTTATATTTATATTGTAGTAATAAAGAAAGGGGCAAAATAAGATTGGGCTGCCTAGATTAACATTGATGGTTCCTTCTAGGTAATATATGATGCTACTGTAGTCAAACTTCATGCTGGTCACTAAGATGAAGTTAGTTCATATATTGCTTGCAGTGTACTTTGTTACTTGCATATAATTTGATGAAAAACACTATTTGTACTCTCACTTCTTTGGGTAGACTTCATCTTTGCAGAAAAGAAATCGAGATTGAAAGTTGGCCACCACTTTTCTTGAATTTGGTATAACCTGTCCAGCCATGTATTGTCCTTCAAATTATGCATCTCAATCATTTTGCTTCAAGTTGACTCAAACTCCATTTCATTTGAACACCCACCATATAAGCAATGATTAAATCTTTGATTGAAATCTGGAACACCATAGATTCCAACAAGATGTTTTTGAGCATTTTTACTAATATGCCATAAACAAAGTCGATGACGAGACTCACTGAAAACCATATTAATAGCATTTGTCATCGCTTGGTCTTGATTTATAAAAATAGATTTTGGTTGTTGACCTCCCATTGCAGTCAAAAAAGTCTCAAACAACCAAATAAATGACTGAGTTGTCTCATCTGATAAAAATGCACAACCAAACAAAACATTGTTCCAATGATGATTGATTCCCACAAATGGTGCATAGATTAAGTTGTACTTATTGGTTCGATAAGTGGTGTCAAATATAACAACTTCCCCAAAAGAGTCATAATCTAATTTTGATCTACCATCCCTCCAAAAGAAATTTGCAATTCTATTATCTTGGTCTACTTGCACCGAATAAAAAAACATTGGATCTTCACTTTGTTTTTCTTTGAAATGATTAATAATACTTTGCCCATCACCAGCTTCCATAATTTCTTTTCTTTTTGTTTGCACAAAATTATGACAATCTCGCCTAGAGAACCCAACATTATTTGCACCACCAAGTTCTTTGACAAAAATGAGTAAGACTTTGTTGCTTTTATACCCGAACTAACCATTGTGCTAATTATATTCCCATAAGCAAGTAGCACCTTCCTTCCTGATCTCAAGTTACATATTTCTTCTAGAGTTGCAAATTCATGATTGTGTGTGTCATTAAAGTGTGAAACACTCCAAATATCATTTTTTACATCAAATCGGATCCTAGCACGACAACCTGTTCTTACATCTAAATTATGATACTTTTTAACATTAGAAGGGTCTTCAAACTCTTTAAAACCTTGTTTTGAACACACAAATTCTCGTTGCCTAATAACACCATTATACTCTCGTTTAACCGCTTTTCGAATGCTAAATCCCCTTTTTAAAGCATACTCATTATAAAGGTTATATGCTTCTTCTTCAAACCTCACTTGCATTCCAATTTTAATTTCATCACATTCACCCAAAGTTACATTTTCAAACTTTTCCCTTTTATCATTGTCCCCAACAGCAACAAAAGCATTTTTTGAAAAATCCATGACTAGTCGAACCTAATCATTGAAAAAAAGATGTATTGAATGAACATCATGAAAAGATGACTATAAATATACATAAATCACCATAAATTCATACAAAAGAATTGCTGCCCGCCACCCACTGGTCCTCAGCCATAAACACATTGAAACTCAAGTGGGCTTTATACCAATTATCAACATATATCATAATAATTTTCCATAATAAATCAACCAAAGACTTAAACTAAGAAAATGACAAAAAGATAGATTGAATACCTCAGAGGAGACTCTTAAGACGAAACTATTTATTAAAATCGTTTCCTTCAGCAAAAACAACAGAACAAAAGCATTGCATCCATCCCTACACCATGAAAAAAAAACTATTACAAGGAATGAAAAAAATTGTGAAAATTCCAAGTAAGCCAACACATATTGCAAACTTAAATGCATCTAAAAGAAATCATCTTTAACATGAATAGCTGAAAAAGAAAGAAAAAATCTAACAAATAAATAATACCTGAAAATCAAGCACAGTCATCACATACATTAAATCAACTAATAAACAAAGAAAGAAGCTTTATTTCTCTACTTATAAAACTACATCACACTAACCACTTTTAATCTAATCCAAAAGAACAATTTTTTGAAAAGAAAAAAAAAACATTTTACTATATTATTAGTGAATGGTCTCACTGAAGCATTTTAGTAGACAGTACAGGTTCCCTTTTTACATAAGAATGTTTATGTTAATTTTTTTGGAAAAAGAAAAAGACACATATGCAAACAAAAAATTCAGAAAATAAAATGAAAAAGAGTGAGGAGAAACCTTCTTGCAAAGTCAGAGTTGAAAGCGGCGAGAAAAACTTTCAGCGTCGTGGATGGAAACAACGGAGAGACAATGTCGGGCATTTTCCAACCAGACCGATGATGATCGGCGATGCTAGGTAGCAGCTGTTAAGGTTTGGAGTTGATAGAGGGAAGATGGAGGTGCTGGTGACTGGTGTGCTATGGTGGTGCGAGAGAAACAGAGAGAGAGGACGTTTTTCGACGAGACAAAGGTTGGTCTCGTCAAAACTGATGATGACCAGCGATAATAGGCAGCGACTGTCAAGGTTTGGAGTTGAGAGAGGGAAGATGGAGGTGCTAGTGAGTGGTGACTGATGGAGGTATAGTGCTGCGAGAGAAACAGAGAGAGTGTGAGAGAGAAAGAAGAAATTTTTTATTTTGGAGAAGGGGAAAAGGCAGAGTGGCTGGATGCGGAAAAAATCAAGGGTATTTGTGTCTTTTTGTTTTATGTAACCTCAGCTGGTGAGTTGTAATTTTTTAATCCATTTGTCAAATTTTCATTGGCCTTAGAAACTCCACATGTGTGCTGAGTTGGAGTTTCAGAAACACTATATACTTTCTCTTCAAAAATGCATTATCAATCTCATTTTGTGCCAAAATAATATGTTTTCTTCTAAAATAATAAATTTGTCAAATGACTTTGTTTTCACACTTTATCGGAATTAAACACTTTCTTGTAATTTCTTTGTGTCTTTTTGCATGAGATAAATATTTTGGAAAAAGGAATTGCACAATTGTTTTTGTTAGGCTATGCTTTGGAGTAAGGGTAGCTTTACTTAACTCAATAATGCAATTAATATCTCTTAAAAAATGCCATGCAATCACATGTTTAGCTATGCCTATTTTTTCTTAATTTCTAAAATAAATTGTTCACATGCCCATGCATTTACATGTCATCTTAGGATAGATTATACATGTATTTCTTTTCCCTGCATGCACAAGTCACCTTAGGGCAGATTATACATGTCATGCATTCACATGTCATCCTAGGATAGATTATATGTCATTATAAGGGTATTTACATGTATATTCATACACACGTCACCATAGTGTAGAATATAAATGTCATGCATTCACATGTCATCCTACAATAGATGCATGCCATTTTTCACATACCATCTTAGAATAGATACATGTCATTTCTGACATGTGATCTTAGGATAGATTATGTTATTTTTACATGTCATTCCAGGATAGATTACATGTCGTCATAGGATAAGCTTAATCATTATTCCATTTCACATGTACGTGCATATAATTCTTTTTAAATCCAAATATTTTAAGTTATTCTTTAAATGGTGATTTTTAAGATTAAATTTGAAACGAGGTACTATCCTTAGTATTGTACACGTGCTACACTTTTGCATTTTTGCACCAAACACGCGTTGTCAAGTGAAAACCCCTCAACAGATGGGGGACAATGTCGAACGCAAGCCGAAATTCGGGTACAACATGTATGTGATAATATTTTCTGTCCAATGCACCAAAAAATGATAACAAAATGATCAATTTGGAAATTTCTCAAAATTTAAGGACACATTTGTACACTGAATGGAGATTATGACAAGAATTGTAATGTTTATTATTGGCAATAAAATGTGTTGTAATTGATTAATTAAACCTATTCATAAGTTTGGTTGTGAGTTATAACATTAGAATAAAACTTAAAATTTATTTTATGAACTATTTTACTCATATAAATATATTTTCTTAAAAATAACATTTTTAAAATCCGAGAGAGATGAGTTATTTTTTATTTTATGATTTTTTATATTTTATTTGGAAATATATTAATTTTAGAAAGGTTAAAATGTAAAACTCACCCTTTAAGTTTCACCATTTTTCATTCCAGTCCTATAAGTTTGGGTTTTGTTCTCTAAGTTTCATTCCTTCCCAATTAAGTCATCCGTTAATGTGATGTTAGTTTCTGCCATTAACTCTCTCTCTTTTCTTAATTTTAGAAAAAAACGTTAATTATTAAAATAAAAAAGAGAGGAATAGAAGACCCGCACCTAAATAACAAAATTGAAACCCCACCCTGATGTAAGAAAACCGAGAATGAGAAAGAGGGGAAGGAGAGAGAGTGAGAGATCTAGAAGAGAAAAGAGAGATCGCGAAGTTGGGTTGTTTCTGTTCATCGGCGTAACAAAGAAATTTTAATTCTTTTAATCTAAAATGCTAAAGTTGGGTTGATCCACTTAGAAACATCTTTGTTTTACTGTAAACATTTGCAATTTGGGTTCTGCGAATATTCCTTTTATTTTTGCTTTTTCTCATTGATCATTGGTGTATATTATATTTGGCCAATATTGTTGTTTGCCTTTTGACGGCATTGTGTGCTATTGTGCAAATTTTTTCTGAAATGGTGGCCTTCTCATTGATTGGAATGTTCTGGGAGGGAACGTTCCTCTAATTGGCTCTATTAATTTATTTATTTATTTTAAGTTTTTTCTAAAATTAAGAAATAAATTTTTAAAAAAAAGTTAATGGCAGAAACAAACAGTACATTAACGGAGGACTTAACTGGGAAAGAATGAAACTTAAAAGACTAAAATGACAAAACCCAAACTTATAGGACTAAAATGAAAAATGGTGAAACTTAGAGGATATGTTTTAAATTTTGGCCTTTTAGAAATTATTGCACATACTAAGGAATAACTATTACAACTTTTTTTTGGAGAGGAATAGCTATTCCTCATTTTGAAGAATAACTATTTATAAGGAATGACTATTCCCTATAATAAAAATATAACCAAACTAAAGAATGATTAAATCATAAGAATAACTATTATATTATAGTGTCTATTATAGTCTACTAAACATGCCCTAAGAGTTTATAGTTTCAAGCTAAAAGATTAAGAGGTCAATCTGATATGGACCCAAAATTTAGGAGCATATTTTATGACTTTTTTCTTTTTTTTGAGTAAACAGTAGTACTTATTAAAACACACACAAAAATAGTAATATTAGATTTCTATATTATTTGTAATACTTACTTGTGCTCATGTAATTATTACTCCAATGTGCCAATGTTTCATTACACTACTTGACATTGTACGACTGAAAACATCATTATTAGAAAAAGTGTTGTTTCATGAGATTTCAAAATCAAATAGTGAAGATGATCTTGAACTCTTGAAGACTACATGAATAAGTGATTAAGAATACATAGAAAATTAATTTTTAACAAGTGGGAGTTTATTAATCTGCTCCACTATTTTCGTTTGTTGATTCCTCTTTGCTTTTTCCCCATATAAGAACATATATCCCTACAATTGTTATCACAGCACCAACTATCCTGTAAAATAGACGAAATAATTAGTGATTTTGTTCTAGTGTGGCAATGGTGGTGGCTGAAGTTTGATATTTACCTTCCCATGTACATTTTCTCTGCTAAGAGCCAAGAGCTTAGGACAGCAACCATGATCATGCTTATGGGGGCAAAAGCTGTGAAAAAAACAGGGCCTCTATCTTTCAAAATGCATGCTTGGATGTAGGAGGCAAGCCCCGTGCTCCCTATTCCCTGCATGCATAAATATAAAGTAATAAAGAGTTGTAAGTATATCACTACCATGTATCAATAATTTTATACTTAATGCAGATTTTTTTTCATCAAATCTTTCTTTTAAAGTCTATAATAACAAAACCTGAAATAACTCCAGAAATAATTAATATATATTCCTAGTTTTTTTTTTTTCACTACACCAAAATAAGTTTATTTTATCAAGTACTTAAAACAACAAAATATCTCATCTACAAGTTAAAATTGTTGCAGTAGTAACTTTTTTTTTTTTTGAGAAACCGTTGCTAGTAACTTAAAAGTGATAAATTATTGCATCAACAATAATAAGTTGCAATAACTTATATTTTTCAGTTGCTATAGAGGTTTTATATTATAGAAAAATGTGTTGCAATAGCTTAAAATGAAAAAAATCATTATAATAAATTGATACTAATTATTTTTCCAATCTACTGCAAAATTTTTTTTGAACTGATAGCTTATTGCAACAAATTTTTTGAACTAATAGCTTATTGCAATGATAATTTAATATAAATTCTTTTAAAATCTATTGTAATGGCAAACACAAAACTACAATAAAGATATTATTGCAATAACCAAATATCAACTATTTTATAATTTATTGCAATGACAAACATGAAGTAATTATATATTACAACTAGGGGTGTCCACGGGTTGGTCCGGGTTGGGTTTGTGCCCGACCCGACAAAATCGGGTGGAGGACGTTTAGACCCGCCGCCGACCGGCGAGCCTGTTGGATCGAAGTGGTCGGACAGGTATTGGAAAGCGGTCGGGTCGTCCATAGTGGAAAAATCCGTCAAAATTGATTTTTTCAAGCGATAATTCGCCAAATCCGGCGCAGATCTCACCGGATCTGGTGAGATCTTGCTAGATCCGATGAGATTTCCACCAGATTTGGTTGAGATCTCCCCTAATCCGGCATAAATCTCATTGGATCTAGACTAATTTGACCAAAAACACGCCAGAAAATTGTTGAATCGCTGAATTTTGTAAGTCTCTCCAGTCGGGTGAGGTGAGGCAGGTTTTAGAGGAGAGAACCTGCTGACCGCCAGAGCTCACGGGTCGGTCGCGGGTGGGTCGGTTGGATCGGGCCCGGGTTTGGGTAGACGGGCCTAATTACAACGAAGATATCTTTGAAATAATTTGATCTGAAATTTTTTTTTCACTTATTTGCAATCTATTGCAATAAGATTAGTAAAATAATAACTTATCACTACAAGATATTCGTGTGTATGTATATATATATATATATATATATATATATATATATATATATATATCAATGCATCAAAATTATCATTAAAATATTTAGAGTTTATTGCAACAAAATTTTTTGTTGCACATACCTGTTACCTCAAATTTTGTTGCAACCCCGCATCAACTATTGCAATGAATTTAATGTTATTACAATGATTTTTTCCTTGTATTGAATTTGGAAGTGAATTCAAACCTAACTAATATTATATTCTTACCCCATAGAGAACTGCTAGCAATTTAACGTCCCAATGAATAGCCCAAGCAGCTTTGTCTTTCTCTATCACTAGAGCCACTATTATGTTTCCAATTGCACCAAAGAAGCATATCCAAGCTGTGAGAGAAAGCTCGGGGTATGCATTTAGTGTGAATGTCTGAAAGAATTGAGCACAAAGTTAATTAATGTTAATATGTTATGTTATGTTGAAGAGATCTGTCAATATTTCATGTTAATTAATGAGGAAAAACCTTACTTGCAAAATGGAAAAACAAGCCCAGCTGAAGCAAGCACTTAATATCATTCCCCCACCCATAAATGAATGATGATGTGAATCTGTCCCACCATTACCTATTTGTTGTTCACGGTTGGATTTTGCTTTTGTTTGCATCAATTCAAAACCAGGACCTTTTATGAATGTCATAATCATTGCCCCTCCTACTATTACTATAGTCCCTACTATCTTGGCATAGGTCCGCTTGCTTTTGGAATTTAAGTTTTCAAGCCTAGTCAGAGACAAATCAACATTTTACATTTAGATAAAGAATTCCATGGGCATCTAATAGAATTTAGATTGAGAGTTACTATAAAATTTAAATAAAAAAAATTAAAAAAAGGAAGTTAAATTAGATTCTATAGGTTTTGTGAGATTAAAAAGAAAGAGAAAAATATCGGCCTGGAAAGGACTACTACAAATTTAATTACCTCACTAAACAAGCTAATATGAATGTCATGGCGAGAAGAGCATTGATCATTGTGGCTGCAACTGTGGCTGTTGTATATTTCATTCCAAGCACAAACATGTTCATACCAAATATCGGCCCGCCAAGTCAACAACATATAATTAAGATGTTAATGTTTTATAAATAATATTTTAAAAAATTACTCGAAGAATACTTACTCCAGTAAAGCGAGCACAACCAGTTTAGCAAAAATTGAAAATGTCATGGGTACCCTTCTTTTTCTGTAAGATATAGGAGGACAAATTTGTTAATAAAATTACCCTAAGGGGGTGTTTGGTTCGTTGTAATGTGCACTTGATGTGATGCACATTACTATGATATGACATTAAGGTTTTTGATTTATTTTATTTTTTCTAACTTTACTATAATCTAAAATTACAAAATATATCACATCCCTTTAATCTCATCATCTTCTTAAACAATGTAATATTGTATTCTTGCAATTAGATTATATTAATGCAAGATTACAATAATGTAATATTATGATATAATATAATATCATGACGAACTAAACGCTCCCTAAGTGTTGAAGTTTGTTCAAGGAAAGAGACGAGAAATTCACCTATCAATAATCATAGCAAAAGGTGCAATGACCAAAGTAGCCAGTATGTGTTCATAGGCATTAAGCACAAAGATGCTCATGCCATAGTTAATTGCATCTTTGTATACAATATCCATCCCTGCATACAAGCATTGCAAGAATAAAACCCCAATGTATGCTTTTAGATTACATATGATCTTCATCTTGATAACTCTCTCTGGTTTTCTCTCCCAAAAAATATGTATATTTTCTCGTTTTTGCTAGACTCACGGCCTCTACTCTCCAGTCTCTACCCCTTAATATAAGAAACAATCTTTTGATAGACAAAAACACACACACAGGGGTAGAGGGGGGAGGATTTTTGAAAGACTTACAATACAACACACAGTCAAAAGGGCCTAATTAATACAAGAAACTTTAAAAATGTTTCAAATTTCTTATTCTTGACTGACAATTGGCATCCACTTTAACACCCATTTACAGATTAGTGTTTAATAATACCGTAATATGGTAGGTGATGTTAGGATAACTTTTTTTATTTTTCTTTTTGAGAAAGAAAAACACACAATGGAGAAGAAAATGGGTATTAACTTATATGGATTTGGATGGCAGCGGACCCAAAAAATTTCTTCAGGGGACCAAAGAATATCCTACACATACAAAATATGATTGTAACACGATTTAACAAATGTTGTTTTCTTCTATATATATATATATATAACATTAATAAAAATTAAAAGATTTTTAACTCCTAACCATAAAATCAACATTTATTATTTCTTCTAAAAGGAAAGATAATAATTTTTTTATTAAAATATTTATTTATGAGTTTATTTATATATTTCTATAATATGCTATGAGCAAGATTTATGTACAATACTTAGGTGTTATTCTTTAGGTTCTCTTCTTAAGATTCTGCCATGTAGATTTTTTCTCATGGGATGGAAGTGTATTTTTTAGTTAAGTAGGCACATGACTGAATCTTAAGATGAGAACTTAATCAACAACACCTAAGATACTATAGTTGAGTTTTGTCTATTTGCTATTATATAGTATAAGAGTAATTAGATGAAAGAAATAGTGCATTAATAATAGTGCATTAATAATATATAAAAGTTTATATTTTTATGAAATACATTAAATGCACTTAGAATTAATTAGTTATTTATGGTACAAAAGTAATTATTTTTTTGAGAAACAAACATATACACACACAAGGGAGAGGGTAAAGGGTAGGAGAGATTTTGAAAAGTCACCCCACCCAACTAGATTTAGTTTTTATTTTTTTATTTTAGTAGAAATAATTACAATATGCTGTTATTCTCGTAACTCGAACCTTTTTTCCTTAGACCACCCAAACATTTTGTGTATGAGCATTGGATTCAAATACGATTGAACATAAAGATCACAATGTTGCAAATGCAAATCAAAATTTAAATGTCCCTACAATTGTCGCACAATGGAAGTGTATTTTTTAGTTAAGTAGGCACATGACTGAATCTTAAGATGAGAAATTAAGGAACAATACCTAAGATACTATAGTTAAGTTTTGTCCATATGCTATTATATAGTATAAGAGTAATTAGATGAAAGAAATAGTGCATTAATAATATATAAAAGTTTATATTTTTATGAAATACATTAAATGCACTTAGAATCAATTAGTTATTTATGGTACAAAAGTAATTATCTTTTTGAGAAACAAACATATACACACACAAGGGAGAGGGAAAAGGGTAGGAGAGATTTTGAAAAGTCACCCCACCCAACTAGATTCAGTTTTTTTTTTTTTTTTATTTAAATTTTTAGTCGAAATAATTACAAAATGCGTTATTCTCGTAACTTGAATTTTTTTTCCTTAGACCCCCAAACATTTTGTTTATGAGCACTGGATTCAAATACGATTGAACATAAAGATCACAATGTTGCAAATTCAAATCAAAATTCAAATGTCCCTACAATTGTCGCACAGTATGTTGAGTTTTAATTATTTAAATTCAAACTGTTATATTTTCTTTGATATAAACTTTTGTACGTACGTATATTTTCTAATGCATCTTACCGGTTGGTAATCAAGCCAACACCATTTACTAGGCTTTTGTTTAAGGTGAGAATTAAACCCACCTACTCATCTTTGGGTGGGTACCATTTTAGCCTAGCTAGGGGCAGCACGGGAATTTGTGTTTGGGGTAAGGGTCACCAAATAGCTCATGACCCAAGGCCAGACCCAGATGCCCGACGGTCCACCAGGTTAATGTGCTGCCCGACCCGTTGTTATCGAGGCCTATGGGTAGCCTACTGGCCCAGTGGGTCAGGTCGTGGGCTAATTTTTATACCCATGGGCACCCAATGGCCGGGCTAGTCCAATAGTCTAGCCCATTGCCCAACCCAATAACTCATAATTTATAATAAAACTATATAGGAGGTTTATGAAGGATTGATCTTGAGATATTATAGAGGAATTTCTTAAGCGAACTTCCCCAACCACTAAGATACTTAAAGTTATTGTGCTAAACTTAGTTTACTACATATATATTTTTCTAGTAGTCTAGCAACTTTGAATTAACCATTTGACATTTTTTTTTATTAAAGATAAAAATAAAATCCATTTAAAGCATTAATAAAAAATTTTAAATAGGTTTCCATCAACAAAACAAAAAATTAAATAGATTTGATTGTAAAAAAATTTGTAATAAAGTATTAAATTCTTTGATTATTTCATTTTAAAAAAATAGATTGATTATTCCCTTATAAAAAATGATTCTTTCCTTAAAAAAATAAAAAATAATATGCTAACACAAGCTCATAGGTAGGGCTATCACAGGTTGGGTCAAGTCGGATCAAGTTTTGGGTTGACCCACACTTGACCTGATTGGATCAAGTGAACAGAAAATAGAACTATAACCGCGCAAACATTCGGTCTGACTTAGAGGCTCGGGTTGTCGATTAAGCGGGTCGGAGCCTTCGAGTAATTTCGGTTTTGAAGCACAAAGTGAACAAGAACACAGAAAACCTAAAGAACACAGTTACACAAAAATCAAAACCTAGACCTAACAGAAATCAACCCAAAGAACATAGAGAGATTTTCCAAAAAAAAAAAAAAAAAAACCCTGAAGAACATAGAGAGAAATAAAAAACCCAAAGAAAAAAAATCACAATCCAAACCTACAAAAATCAATTAACATAAATAAGTCCACAAAACTAGATCTATGAGACTAAAACGAAGAGAAAGAAAAAACTAAACCAGCACCACCACCACTTCATCACCCACCATCACCACATCCATCATAAGATCAATGTGAAATTATAAATAAATAAATAAAAAAGTTTGACCCACCATTAGATGCACAAGATCAAAACCTCAAATGGTAGATCAAAGGAGGCTTTAAGATAGAGGGTTTGAGCCAGACCAAACCTAGGACAGCGAGTGAGTCAACGACAGCGGCAACACAATCAACTTGACAACGGTGGTAGAAATAAGGGGCTAGGGTTAGGGATTTGAGAGAGAGAGAGAAAGAGAGATAGAACGTAAAAAAGAAAAATGTTGAAAGTCTAAAATGGTGAGTGGAAAGTGAAATTGTGAAACCCATTCTTTTTCTTTTTAAGTTTCTCACAGGTCGGGTCGGTTTCTACGGGTTAGTAAATGTGGAACTTGAACCAAAAACTGAATTTTTAACACTATAGACCCGCACCCGACCCGTCTGGGCATTTAGATCCGCCCATGGGCCTTTGGGTCGGATCGAGTTGTGCTAATGGGTTAAGTCTGACGGGTTGATGGACAACACATGGGTAACCTATTAGGCCCAACCCGGTAGCTCAGCTCGCTAAAGACAAAATTGGCATTGCCTGTTGGCTAGGGTTTTCTCTTTCGGCCTAGCCTGACCCCGACCGTTAACTAGTCAATAGCCCACTATGCCAGTCCATTGTGACCATAGACTAAGTGAAAATGGGCCGGACCGGTCCGACCCTGCCCATTAACGACCTTTAGTTTGGGGGGCCAAGTTGCGGCACCAGCCCCCCCCCCCTCCACACACACACACACACACACACACACACACACACACACACACACATATACACACTCATTTTTATTTGATGAGATATATATATATATATACACACACACACACACACCCAACAAAAAAAGAGTTTAGTATTTTCAATCAAAATTATGTTTGATGGCGATCTTTCATAAAATAAAATTCATTTTACCATTTTCATAGTGAAATTCTTAAAAAGTTTCATTTTCAATACAAATGATCAAATTTTATACTAAAGTATGTAAAAAATCTTTCAATTAAACTAATGAAATTTTCAAAAACATGAATGATCCAAAATTTGGAGGAATAAATTAGACCCCAAATATATTTGAAGCTATCTTACTCTTAACGCATTATGTGGAAACTAAAGAGATACTTCATGTGTAGTTTTAGTGACAAGATTTTTTTATTAAGTCAATGACTTGTTAATCGCTACATAATAGGTTAAAAAAGATAGATAAAAACATGTTTGGTACCAACCTTTATCAAATATTTAACAGATATAATAGTACATTTTACAATAAAAAAATAAAGTTATGTCTCTATAACTATTAGCCATTTATGTGGCGTTTGGTACGGGGAATCCACATTACTCTTGGCATCTAGATTCCCAGGAATGTGATTCCTAGGAATCACATTCCTAGGAATGTAACTATTCCTATGTTTGGTTTTATTGGGAGATTCTCAGGAATGTGAGATGATAATGTTTGGTGTATTCCTAGGAATCTTAAATGAATTATTTGTTTTTCCCATTTTGTCCTTAGATTTGAATGTGAAGTACCAAGCCCATTAAAAAAAAAAAATCTTCCTTTAAATAAATAATGAAAAAATATATATAAACTATTAATTAGTCCTTTAAAAAAATATCTTACTCTAAATAGATAGATAAAAAACATTACATAAACTATCAATTAGCAACACATTCATTAAAACTGTGATCTAACGTTTCAAAATGACAAGAATAATACATAAATAACTATTAGCAGAGTTATTTATCATGTTTATGTTGTTTTGGCGGGAAAAGATAAAGACAAGAGAGAAGATATTGATAATTTGTTTTATAGTTTATCTTAATTGCTTAAATGATAAGGAAAAAGGGTTAAAATTGTCAATTTATAAAAAATACAATTTCTTTTAAGTTTGGGAATCTGGATTCCCACCTGTTTTAAAGGGAATCCACATTCCCACTGAGAGGGGTTTAAGGATTCCCCTGGCATCTGATTCCTTAGCGTAATTTGCAACCAAACATGGGAATCTTTAAACATTCCTGGGAATTCTAAAACATTACCCCGTACCAAACGCCACCTTATGATTTTAAAGATTATCATTGGACTAATTCAAATATTTGGAGGAGTTAACTCTTATTTTTGTAGGCTAAATTTTGAAAACATTAAAATAATTATATATTTATTAAGGAAAATTTCAAAATTTTGGAAAGGCCACCCATGTTCTCTCTCTCTCTCTCTCCTCCCAAATGTTTGCTCCTTCCAACTCTATCTCCACACTCCCACAATCACTAATTTACCTCACTGAATGTCAAGAGTCGTTGAAGACAAATAAATGTTTCAATTCCTATTGTTTATTTTTGGGCATTGATAGGAGATCGAAGCTTTGGTCTGTGAGTGCACACAATTGAAACTCACCGTTGAATCTTGGGGTAATCATCGAAACCAAATTGCACCAAAGACGTATAAACTACATCCAGTAGAGCGAAATTACTTTTTAAGATAGTGGATTAATTTCCACTCCTCAGCTTTCAATTATCAATAAGTACTCTATTTTCTCCCAATACTCGTTACCTCCAAATCTATCCTAGACATGACATACATCACCCCTCAGGCATGTTGAGGAATCTTGTGACTTGTACAAGAAATATATATATATATATATATATATATATATGTATGTATGTATTTATGTATGTATGTATGTATGTATCAAATGAAAATGCAAGTACTCAAAATGGGATATTAAGCTTCACTTACATCTTCAAGAGCATGCTACAAAGGTGGAACCACAATAGCAAAACATGTAGCACATCTCATTATTTTCTCTTTAGAAAGTTAGACTCACTATTTTTAATTTTTTTTAATAAGAAAATTTTATTAACACAAGAACACAATGCCCTGCACTTGCCTCTACCCAAACTGAATTACCTTGGTCTATGGTTTGCGTCCAAGCATGGGGAGACACTGCTGCGTTGAAGTTGACTTTAATCCATCCCGGAGGGGTGGATTCCAGCATGCAAGGTTTTTCAGGTACAGCAAATGTTCTTTCCAAGCTTTCCAGTGACTTTCAAAAGCTTTATTAGTTTCTCTCACAAATGCAATTGGGTCAACACCCATCTTGTCACGAAGCACCTTGTTTCAAAGCTGTCAGTTTTGATAACAAACCGCTGCAGTCTGCACCAAGGCCATCTAGAGTTTGCCCACACAATTTCTGCAACAATGCAGTGTGCAAAAACATGCACCGATGTTTCCAACTTCTCTTGACATAGCAAGCATGCATTATTGTTCTTGTACCTGAAATCTCTGTAGTAGCACTCCCCTTGCTGGTAGTATGTCCCAAGCTCGCTTCCACAGCATTAGCTTTAGTCTTTCATGGATTTTAACATTCCAAAGTTTCATCCAATCCTTGTTTTGGAGACGGGTTTTGGAGGTAAATCTTCTTTGTTGATCAAGATAGATGATAAGCTTCTTTGACAGAGAAGGAACCATTTGTGCTTGGTGCCCAACAGATTTGATCATCTTTGTCTTGGAATGGAATGTGGATATTAAGAACTTTTGTTATCAAAGGCTTCCATTAGTTTGGAACGGTCCCATTGCTTGGATTCCATATCAATTAATTCAGCCAATAGAGCAAAATTTGTTGAATAGTTTTCTTTTGGTCGAGGTCTAAACTCGTCTACTTCAGAAATCCATGGGTCCATCCCATATGCTAATGCTTCGCCCGTTCCCTACTTCATAACACAGCCCTTTTTAAGTATAAACAACAAATCCTTACACATGTAAAAATGTCTTTGCAGACCCAGGAAGAGATGCTGGGTCTTTGAGACCTTTAAAAGGATCTCCCACGAAGATATTTGCATTTGAAAATCTTTTTCCACAGCTAATTCTCCCATGCCAACTTGGTCACCAACACTTTATTAAAATAGGCACACCTTGTTTAAAACCCATGGTATAAGATAGATGAGATCTATCTCCAGTTGTTACATTTTTACTTAAAAAACATGTTGGATCATTTAGCACCATTCACCTCTTGCCCCGACCACCTCATATATTTATCTAAACATTCCTTTACTGCGATTAGGGCATCCTCCCTAGCTTTAACAAAAATAAGATCATATATATGCAAATTGCAAGTGCGATATTGATGGGCTTGACTGACTCACCTTTATGCCGCTTAGCTTCCATTTAACTTTTCCTTGCATAAAAATCTCGATAAAACTTTAGAGGCTAGAATGAATAAAAAGGGAGACAGGGATCACCTTGCCTTCTACTTCCCTGAATCTATTGAGAAATCGACTTTTAGGATTATACCTGTTAGGATATGGTTTTATATTTTCTGAGTTACCTAGAGTTGGTCTATATTGGTTATTGAACTGTACAAAATATTTTAATAGGCTTCAACTCTAGAACTTCAAGCCTTCCAAATTCATGGGCAATCTCACTCACTGTGGATCTCCACTTACACAAATGTGCCTAGGAGATGCAACATCCAATATAAAACTATGAATCTTGATAGGTTCCTAGTCTGGAAATTGAAAACTTACTTTTCTTGGCAATTCATGTAAGACAGGTTTGGGTAACTTTGAAAATGTAAACAAGTCATGCTAAGAGGTATATGTCAGAACTTAGATTTCTCGACAAACATAAGGGTTGTTATAGTCAAAATGTTTACTTGCATTGGGGTCTCTCTCTCCCTTCTTTTTTTTTTTTTTTTTTTTTTTTTTTTTTTTTTTTTTTTTTCGGAGAAAGGCAATGGGGTCTCTTAAATGGACAAAAACAATATTCATCTGGTGGCAAATGAAGGATTTGTCCCTTCCATTATCAATATCACAATAAAGCAGTGCAAACAATAGTATACTATTTCGTATGAGGCTCGTCTTCTGGTTAACTTTCGGTGCATTCATGTGTGGTGTGCTATATTAGTGAAGCATTTTGCATTTGACAAAAGCACATGTTGAAAATAATTTGGTCCTTGTTAATCTTTAATAGCCACAATTTCTAATGCTATAAAAGTAAAACCTAGGAAATTTATAATTTAATATATAAAAATTACAAATAGAATTAATTAATTACAAATAGTTTTATTTATACTACTATTTAAGGGGCTTCCCCTGTTTGGATTCCACATTTTTTAGTTCAAAAATGCCCTTGCAGTCCTATGTTTAAGTAGAGACAAAACTAAAGGACAACCCGGTAAAAATGCAATGCTAACTCCCACTAAAAAATTGCCTAAAAAATAGAACCACTCTCCTGTTAATTTTCAAATTGTTTTATCCACTTATAAATTATATTCTCAAAATAAAAATTATATATATAAAATAAAAACATAGATTGATGTCTTTTCTTATATATATATATTTTTTTAATCTTGAACTACTACAAAATATTGCACCGGATTTTTGTGTGCTTTTAAAATTATCTCACAAAATTTTTAATAATAGGGACAAATGAGTAGTTAATATTTCTCATCCCATCAATTCTTATCCACATTTTTCTCAACTCTTCACCTAACGTCTTGCACTTTCCTCCCCACTCCTCCACACTCCAAACTCAAATTAAAAATGACTTATCATCCTCATCAGTTATCATCCTTACCCAAATTCAAAAATCATAAGTAACCACCTTATTAGTTATCATCATTTTCTCAAGAATCCGTTCACACGTAGATACTTCTGTAGTGCACAATTCTTCAAGCCTATGTTTTATGATTTCCCACAGCTAGCAGATGGTACTCCTATGTTTTATCATCCTATGTTTTATGATTGTTCATTTTTTATTCGGATTACAGGAAGGAGATTACATATTCTTTGAATACCAAATCAATGCAAACTAAACCAACAACACCCCTTCGAGTCAAGAAATGTTCTCATCATAAGGTATGTATATTTGTATGAAATTATTAATTGACTGCCCTAAATCCATGGTTAAATTGTAGCCTAAAGATCCTTCCAATAGGCTATATATGATTTGTGGAAATGTACTTACTTAAGGTGTGCATATAAATGAATTTTTTTTTTTTTTTTTTATGGAAATAAATGAACTTATTCATATAAACATTTATTTCTCCAATGTTATATCGGACATTTTTTCCCCTCAGGTAACGTTATATCTAATTTGGTAACCCTGTTATGTTTTGTTTTCCCCAACATTACGGTGGTGAGGGAGATTTAAATTTAATGCCAACAAAATAATTCTGTGCAAGTTCATCCATAAAGAATTTGGGGGCATAGAATGAATAGACTGAAACAATGATGCGTGTGTTGTGGGAAGGTCCAATGGCATGAAATCTAGGAAGACTACAGACATGATTTACTGATATGAAGATTTCTCTGGCCTTTTCCAATGATTAACAATGGAATGAAGAGAGGAGGGGGAGTTATGGGGCAGTACTGGTCAGGGCAATCTGGACCAGTCAAAACACGTTAAATTGCTTCGCTCACAGCAGATAATGGATTTGGCTAAAACATGATGAGAAGAAGGGGATTATTAATCAATATTTCATGGTTTGAACTTTGAAGGTTTTACAACCAATCTTTGGTAAAGTTGCAAGAACATGTTCAATAAAATGGCACTTCTAAATAACAAAGGCAACTTGGTAGACCCATTAATTTGAGATCTCAGTCCCACAGAAGAGTCCAAAGTTTATTTATTGCATTGCATTATCAAGAGACTTCCATTTTAGATTGATTGCCCCCCAAAAAGTCCATTTTAGATTTTGTGTCAAGTATTATTTTATTTTAAAACTGGCACTTTCACTTTGCGTGTGCTCAAATGGTCTTTTTTTTTTTTAAGACAAGTTTTTATTCACCATAGTTCAGAATTGATGCATTTTTTAATCACAACTAGCCTCTGACCACACATGTGTTCTTCTATTTTTTTGGGAAAAGTTAACAATTTGCATAAATTATAATTTATGATTACTATATATTCCAATCACACCAAAAAAAAAAAAACCCTAAGAGTGTGATGAGTATTATGTGTTAGCAGGTGAAATAATTTTTCATCACACCCCTAGGTTTTTTTTGTGATTGGGAAATATAATAATCTCAAATTTTAATAAATGTTCTAAATTAACCCTTACCCAAAAAATAGAAGAGCCTCTAAGCACGCGCGTGAGCGCGTGCTCAGAGGCTAGTAATTAATAACCATGCTTTATGTTTTGATGTCTATAAAGACTATTTCTAATATAACAATAATTATAAATCTGGAAATGAACCAAACTGATCATGAACAACTCAAGCTCGGTTCGACAAAAAATTTGTTCATATTTATTTGTTTATAAATAAACCAAGCTTGAACCTTAAGTTTAGGCTCGTTTAATGAACAAGCTGAGCCCAAGTATAAAAATTTGTTCACGAACAAGCTTATGAGCTATTAGGCTTGATACAAAACAATTCAAGCATAGACTCATTTATAAACTTATATGTGTTAGGTAAATATACTCATTACACATATCTTAATAATGACATAGCCAACATGGAACCACTACCTATTACTTTAATTTTTTCCTTCCCTCTAAACTGATTAAGAACCATTTTAGACTAAAATTACAATTAAAAATAATTAAATTAATTAAGTGGACCACATATGATCCTTCCCTGTATCAATCATCTAAAGTAAAGTTATGAAACATGTTAGTATTTTTTCATTTATAATAGTTACAAACAAATCTTTTTCCAGTTCTTCACCATCTAATGTGAATGTAAAAATTGCATTTTAAACAAATGCTGAAGCTATAGACAAAAAATGATGAATGAATGAATTTAATTATGTAAAATTTTAATTTGAAGAATGACTAATTATAAGTAGGACTAGTTGCATGATAAAATGAGTATACTATATTTTTTCTTCTTCTTCTTAATTTTAGAAATTTAAGTATTTAATAATGTAATTTTTTTAGATCTCAAGCTCAAAAATTTGACTTAAGCTCGAGTTTGAGCTTGATATTAAGTTTGAGCTTGGCTTGACTAATTAATCAAGTCAAGCCAAGCTCAAGTTTTTTGGCTTTTCCATGTACTCAAGCTCAAACATCATTTTTAGGCTTTTCATGAGTTCAAGCCAGGTTTGAGCTTTTGAATTTTCCTGATTAGCCAAGCTTAAACATGCACTGCTCGACAAAGTTCGTCTTGTTTACAGCTTTATAATAATTCTTACCCCCCAAAAAAACAATTATGAAGGACTAAAAAAAAGTGCCCATACATGGCTGGACCAGGCTGGTTAAAAATGGGTTAAGCTTCTATTTAGTCCACAGAAGCCGTGTGTTCATAAAAATTTATTTCAGAGATTTATACTACCAAAATTATTGAGTTTTAATTATTGTGTATTCTATTATAAGGAAAATTAAAAGAGTAATATTATTGACAAAAAGTCACAATAATAATAAATTACAATTATAATTAACATCATCATCATCATCATTATTAAAAAGGTAATTAAAACAAACAATTTCCTTATATATATATATATATAAATTTTTTCCCTTTATAGCCAAACACTCATATTTTTCAAAAAACACAGTTTAAAAATTTTGAACCAAGCTCACCCCATAAGCTTTTTTGATTAGATAGCTTTTCATCCTCTAGATCTTCATGGAGGCTACTCAAGAGCTGCAGCGAGAAACTCAAAGTTAGTCCCACACACCAAACTCACTGATTAATTGTTGAACGTGAATATTTTATTTTTTGGGTAGATGAGTACATCTTCATATTTTGATTTGAAAATATATTTCATTAAATAAGGAGATACTTCCAAGTTTTCTTTCTGTTAATCAGTGAATCCAAGCTATATCAATTCTAGTTCTTCAAACTAACAATTTTTTGTCAACTCTATTCTACTTCCTCTCAAACCAAACTGGCCATAGAAGAAAGGAGAATGTGCACCAATATCTACCATTAAAGTAGTATTAGTAATTAATGAAACATACATAAAGAAAACCTCCACATTTACATGCATGTAGTATGGTCTATTACTCCTAAGCTTTTAGGCAGCAATCAAAAGCCAAAACCACGTATTCCTATTATCCATTCCAGGTTGTATGTAGTAAACATGTCAACTAAGGCAGTCACTACTCCAACATGATTTTTTCTTGAGAATCAACTCCAACATGATTGAAACCAATCTTAATTAATTGTTCTCTATGGACTGGTTTACAACTATATGGGCTAATACTTGAATATAATTTCTTTGTGTGTTTTGTGCATGATTAGCTGATGAATGACAGAGCAAAAACTCATACAAGGCACTTTTGTTACCAACCTAATGAAACTTCCTAGACTCGGACATTACAAGTGGTGGCTTCGTGTGGCCGCTTACTCCTTTCTTGTTGCTGGCCAGACTACAGCAACTCTATTGGGAACAGGGACGTAGCTATGCTTGGACCAAGGGGGGCAATGGCCCCCCTTGGCCCAATGAGAAAAAGCAAAATATAAAATATATGAAACTTGGTTTTGAATTTTCATACTCAATTTTTGTTCAATGTTTCCATGCTTTTACAAAAAAATACAATTTCTTTATTCAAATTTTCATTAAATTTTGATTCT
This sequence comes from Castanea sativa, assembly GCF_040712315.1. NCBI lineage: Eukaryota > Viridiplantae > Streptophyta > Magnoliopsida > Fagales > Fagaceae > Castanea > Castanea sativa. Next base: position 8,224,491 of record NC_134022.1, read on the forward strand.
TTTTATAAGTTTCTGTCTGGATTCTAAATGATTTATGAAATTTATCTTAAAGTATTAGCGTAGGATAATTGCAACTTAAGTGTTCAATGAAGTTCCCTAAAAAAGTTTGGGATAAACACACACACAGATATATATATAATTTTATAAGTTGCTTGGATAAAAAAAAAAAAGGTTTTTCATTGGGTTAATCTAGAGTTACAATATAAAGGTTTAGGTTATAACAATTTTTTTAAGCATTTGGGTTTGAGTATATCTCGCCCCCCTCACTTGAAATCCTAGCTCCGTCCCTGATTGGGAAGATTATACTATGATCAAGGTGGGAATAGCAAATGGATGGAAACATTTGTTCAATCAGCAGGCTTCCCAATTTTACTTCCTCTCCTATTCTTCTTCTCACTCTCGCTGAGATCCACTCTAATCACCCCCCTTAAACACTTCCTCCATGAAATCGCCACCTTTCTACACCCTTGACTTTCTCTGCCTTCGTTTTGGCCTAATGTTGACATTTAATAACCTGATGTATTCATATGGACTCTTATACCTCCCTGTCTCTACTTATGCTCTACTAAGTGCAACCCAGTTGGCCTTTAATGCCCTCTTCTCCTATTTCCTCAATTCACAAAAAATCACTCCTATTATACTCAACTCTGTCCTCCTTCTTACCATATCAGCATCCCTTCTTGCAGTCAATACCGACTCTGAAAACATGATAGGAGTCCCTAAAGGAAAGTATGTAATTGGATTTCTTTGCACTCTCGGTGCATCTGCAACATACTCATTAGACCTTTCCTTATTACAAATGTCTTTCCAAAGAGTAATAAAAGATGAAACTTTCTCTGCTGTGTTGGATATGCAAATATATGCATCATTTTTCGCAACATGTTGCTGCTCAGTAGGACTTTTTGCAGGCGGAGAATGGAAATTGTTGGGCAAAGAGATGGAGAATTATGGAAAAGGAAGGGTATCCTATATGATGACTCTAATATGGACGGCTGTGACATGTCAAATTTCTTCAATAGGTATGTTGGGGTTGATTTTTGAGGTATCTTCCCTCTTTAGCAATGTCATTAGCACATTGGCTTTGCCTGTTGTTCCCATTCTTGCGGTAATACTTTTTCATGACAAGATGGATGGAGTGAAGTTGATGGCTCTGTTGTTAGCAATCTGGGGTTTTCTTTCATGCATGTATCAACACTATCTCGATGACTCTAAATCCAAGGTTAACAAAACCAGTACTAATAAGGCTTCCGGGGCAGGGGCCGTTGTAGACGTATGTTGATGACATGGATAGTGTTTTTTTTTTAATTTTTTTTATTTAGTTTTTCAAGTGTACTGAAAACCCAGGAATTTCGGCTATGCATTGCAGGTTCCCATTCAATCTGAAACTTTCTCTATTTTTGTTTCACTATTTTGGCTTTATTTCCTATACAGGAAAAAAATGAAAATAAAATTGAAAAGAATGACAATAATCTCGTGAGGAAGATGCATGATAGGGATCCAACTTCCAAGTTATGGTTTTTTTTACCACATCTATCATAAAAGTTAATGCTTGTTGGTACAAAATTTTCTTTTTCAAATTTTTTAAAATGGGATTGTTTGAAAATACTGCACCTAAAAAGTGAAGTTTAAAAAAAAAAGTACTTTGAAAAAATGCGATTTGAGAATATATATTTAAATTTATATCAATTTGAAAAAGTTGTACCTAAAAGAAAAATGAAATATAATTGATAAGGATAATTTTGTAGTTAAACCATAACGAGAAAAAGGCAATGAAATAATCTCATCGGGGTCTACAAATGACTACATCATGAAGTCTACAGCTTCATAACGAAGCTGATGACCTTAACAAAGGGACGACGCCATAAGCTGACGACCCTAACAAAAGGACGACGCCATAAGCTGACGAGAACAAGTTGACAAAGGTTAGCGAACCTTCGTCTAGTCTGATGTGGCCTTACTTGATCTCCACACATATGTGTGTAAGGAGACTTCTTGCGCCACACGCTTAACCCTAATCAAGAAGACTCCTACAAGGAAAAAAATTCTAGGAGATATACAAAATCGAAGAGGTTCCCGTCTATAAGGAAATAACTTCTTGGCCAAGGCACGGATGTCAACCCCACACTACTATAAATACCCCAAAACCCTCATAAATCAAGGTACGCATAATTCATCCCAACTCTGACATTCTAGAGTTGTGAACAAGCGATTTCTCTAACTTGACCATTGGAGGGTATTTGGCCAGTACCACACCGGTACTCTTCCTAAGGTCTTCGGCTTTTATGTTGTGCAGGTTCTCTATCGGGAGCACGTGAGGACCGTGTGACTTACTGATGATTTTCAGCATCATTAGTTGGCGCCGTCTGTGGGAAACTTTAGCAACTTGTAAAGCCGTGCTATCACTTCCCGGACAAAGAGTTGCATGGTACTCACTCGCTTGATGACGACCACCAACAACGTTCAAGGAGATGAACCACGCACGACGGTACTTGAGAGACAAGTCCAAACTCTAGCCGCCATTGTGGAACGCCTCACCAAACAGAACCAGGATTTGGAAGAGCAATTGCGCCAAAGGAACGCGGGCGCTAACACCGAGGTTGAAGACTAAGAAGGAACTAGCGTGGAGAGAAGGAACCAGGAAGGGCCAGAAGGTAGCAACGCCCCAAGTAGGCCGGAACAACAAGACATGAGCCGGCCATTTGTCACAGATACCGTCCCACCTCACATAGTTGCTGAAATGCAGATGATGAAGGAGCGGATGGACTACATGATGAACGCCCTTAGAGGACGGGTGTCTAGCGATCTTGATGACTTGGTCCAGCGAACTGACTCGCCGTTCACAGCATCCGTTAGTTCATTCCCCCTTCCACAAAAGTTTTGTATGTCGCAGGTAGAAGTTCTGGTTGTTTGCGTGAGAGAAACAAAATCCAAGCCAGTAGAGATAAACTTCAAAATTGAGATACAAAATCATGGATGGAGACAAACACGGAACTGAGAGGATATGGGCAAAACGGAATAGATGAGAAAAAACTGGGAACATAGTTCACCTTTCCCGCTCCCCAATTTTTTCCCACAAATAAAACTTTCCCGCTGCCCACTATCTTGTCCCGCGAAATAATGCAACAATATCTGGCTCAACAGTATTGCACTGCCTTGTTTTACTCTTAGAGGGCGTTTGGATAGCCCGTCCACGTCCAAGTTTTGTTTTTGTTTTTTTTTTAATGCGTGTTTGTTACTGTTTATTGGTCATGAACAGTGATTTTAGGCCAATGAACAGTAACTTTTGGAATGAACAGTGATTTTTACCCCTTTAAAAATTATTTTGCTATATTATTTTCAGTTTTCAGTTTTCAACAATAAGTTCTATCCAAACGGACTTTTACTCTCAACTACTAATTAAAGGCTTGCTTTTGCTTTAACTCACTTATGCTTTGTGTAAAAAAATTCTTAAATATTATGGGAGCATTTTCTCTATTTAACCCATTTTTTAATTGGCATAAACCAATGTCCACCCACTCCACTCTTGTATTTTTTTTTTCTTTTAAATTCACAAATGGTTGAATGGGCTTAAAAAAGAAAATATTGGATTGTCAATTATACTTAGAATTTAACATTTTTTATTTGCATTGTGAAAGTTAACTATGACATAAGAAATGTATTTGAAATATAATTCTTTATATTTATTTGGATTATTTTAGTTAATTTTGCAATTTTTACTAATTTAATATATTTATTTATCTTTTAAATAATTAGTATATTAATTATAACGTTATCACAGTTCGACCTCAGTTGAACCTTGGTCCGATCTTAAAAACTTTGAACCTTTCTATTTTCAAGTTGTTTGAACGATCCGAGTCTGAAAACCATATTTACTATATCAACAAGTGTGAAATATTTTGTCAAATTTTGTGTCTACCCTAATGACCAAAAAAACGGTTTCTATATCTTGGCATCCTAGCATTCATCAGAAAATCTCTCATTAAAAACCACGCAACATCATTTCAGGTCGGGTCAAGTCGTCATCTGAATCAAGCATAACTAGGCTCCACAAAGCCCAACAGTTATGTAATATTTAATTTTTTTTACGTCATATATTAGAGAGTGAGAGATAGAGAGAAATATGATAAGATAGAGTTCAATTGATGAGGTGTGGCCATGAGTCATCAAACCTGAGTTTCGACCATGGGATTAGACCATGAGATAGAGAAAGTTCACATCATCGATTTTCGGACATGGGTTTATGGGGAAGAATGATTTTCGGCATGGATCTACAGGGAATAGGTTTTTGGCCATGGGTTTTAAAGAAGAAGAACATGAAAAAAGTACGGAGATTTTGGGTATGGCATGTTGTGGGTCTTTGGAGATTTCAGGGTGTGGCTAGCTAGACTTTGGAATTTGATGATTTTGCTTGTGTTTGAGAAAATATGGGCTTTGGGATTTACTATTTTGTATTTAAGCTAAATTTTTTGGGTTTTTTGTGTTTGTTTTCGAAGAAAATTTATAGGTTTATGGGTTCGTTGGAGATTGGTTTGTTTACTGGGTTTATGGGTTTGAAGGGGTGTCCACAGGTCAGTTTGGGTCTGGTTTATGTCCAACCCGTGACCGACCTGACATAATCGAGTGGAGGAAGTTCAAACCAGTCGCCAATTGGAGAGGGAGTCAGATTAGAGCGATCGGATTCTTGCCAGAAAGCGGTCAGTTTGGTATAAACCGTCCACGGTGGAAAAATCCGGCCTAAATAGTTTATTTTAGACGAAATTTTGCCAGATCTGGTGGAGATCTCATCAGATCTGGTGAGATCTCCACCAAATCTAGCTGAGATCTCACTAGATTCAGCGAGATGTCCTCGAATCTGGCATAAATCTCATTGGATCTAAAGTATTTTGACCAAAAACTTGCCAAAAAAAGCTTGAATCGCCGGATTTTGGTAAGGTTTCGGTTAGGTTGCTTGAGGCGAGTTTTAGAGGAGAGAACCGCCAACCAACCCACCAAAGTTGGTTTATTGGATTTGTAACCTACTGCCAATCGTTGGAGCCAGTTTTTGGGATCTGTAACCCATCGCCGACCGTCGGAGCTCTCGGGTCAGTTGGATATGTCTTGATGTGGGGAAGAACATGTTCTTATGTTCTTCCCAAAAAAAAAATAATGAAAAGCAAAAAAAAAAAAAAAATTATTATTTAATTTAATTAGATTGAAGGTTTGCCATTTCCATTATTGAGATGACAATAGTGACCAAAATGGTAACAATTTTCGATTTCGAGGGACCAACATAGACGCTCCAAAAAAGTAGAGAACAAAGTGAAAATTGGCTCAAAATATAGGGGCCAAAAGTGTATTTTTGCCTTAAATATATAAAAAGCCTCAATTTCAGCTTTTGTCTTAAACCCCCAAATGCATCAAGCCGCCCTTGACCTCTACTACAACAACTTCATTTGATGTGAAACAAGGTTTCACCTATTACAACAAAATATTTTGATGTGAAATAAGTGGTTACTTATTGCAACAACATTATTTTGATGTGAAATAAGGTTTAACTATTACAACAACACATTTAGATGTGACAAGGTAAGTCTTGCAACAATCTTAAATTGATGTAATACATTTAAGTTACTATTACAACAAAAAGTATATTTTCATCTATTACAACAATATATTTTGATGCGAAATAAGTGGTTACTTATTGCATCAATATATTTCAAAATAAAATAAGGCTTAGTTATTACAACAACACATTTAGATGTAACAAGGTAATTCTTGCAACAATTTTAATTGATGTAATAAATTTAAGTTACTATTACAATAAAAAACAACTCACAGATGCAATAGTATATATATTACTCCAATTATTTTTGTTGTTGTGATATTACTTGTTGTAATAGAAATTGAATGAGATAAATTCATTAAATTAAATGTGTGTTTTCATTAACTTTTGAAAATTAGAAATTGAAAACAGCATTTTACATGTTTTAAGTTTTCTTCACAAATTGAGTTTTTGGAACAGTTTTTGTTTTCCGTTCATTTTAGGTTACCAAACAAGTTTTTTAGTTTCAAAAATTAAAAATTGTTTTTGAAAACAGAAAATAACGGGAAAAAACAGTTACCAAACATACCCTAAAAATCAATAGTTATGTCATCAATAAATTGTTTTAATTACAAGTTTTTGTAGTTTAAAATTATGCATAAAATATAAGCTTAGCTTATAGATCATATAGTAAATAATATCCGATTGACACAAAATTTGACACGTGTATTAATAACGTATAGAACATGCAATTTAACGGTTAGATTTTTCAAAATATGTAGTAATGTTTATTTTATTGAGTAAGGTTGTAGTTTTAGGCTATAACTCATTTTGTAGCTAAACTTTGTCCATAAGTAAATATTTTTCAATAAAATTTGCTAAAATTGTTTATTGGTTCATGCATTTATTAGTTACTTCTAATGTTTATTTTTGTTTTTTTTAATTATAATTTATAAGTGTACATTTTGTAGATTCAACCAATTTTAAACGGTTAGACAAAACATTTTTGTCATACGAAGGCCATACAACAAAATTCACAAAATTGTTTTGATAGAAATTTTGCTATATCTGTTTGTTTTTTATTATTTTTTGAATAATAAAAATTGAATACAAAAGGTTACCAACAAAATTGGGTGTTTTTTCTCAACCAACTTGGTTTCAAAATCTTGAGCAATATTAGATACCATTCTATTTAAACAAACAATTAAAACATTTTTACATACTTATCATATCCTGTGCATAACACAAGTTAAAATACTAGGTATAACTTGAACTCATATATATTTATTATAATTGATTTTACCATCAAATATCTTGACGTAGTACTAAGGATTATAAAAATTTTATTATATAAACTTATAAAATGATGTGTTATCAATCACAAAATATAATTTGATTCTTAAAAAAATAATCACAAAAAATATACACCATACATTCATTTATTATGTTATTTAAAGTGGTTCCAATTATGAATTTTAAAAAATAAAATGTCATTAATCATAACCTTATCACACTAGTTCTAGGCTTTTAATTCTAAAATTTGTGGTTTTAACATTTTCTTAATTAAGATCTTTTCTTCATTTAAAAATTATTATTACCAAGGAATCATATAAAATAAAACCCAAAATAAAAAAATTATAATAACCGACGATTTGATGAAATGGGGAGACAATTCCGTGTCTCCAAGTAAAAAAGTTTTGGCCATCCAATCAATCAAGTTATTGATTTGTTTCTTTCAATAAAACCCTTAATCCACCCAATGAAACTCACTCATAGTCATGGTGGCTGCCCATACTTTACTGTCAAATATTATTCATTCATTCCATTCTTCCTTCAACCACTCTGCACCACTAAACTAGGACATCACATCACTTCAAAGTTCAAACCACACCAAAAGGTGAGTGACAAATATATATGTACTGAAGAACAAAAAGAAAAGAAAGTAGTCCCATTTAGGGCCAACATCCAAAACCCAAATTCAGAAGAAAAAAAAATGCAAAAACAAAAACCCCCCACATCAAATCATAGTATCATACCACACCAAAGGGTGAGTGACATATATATGTACTGAAAAAAAAAAGTTACAATCGGGACCAAGAAATCCAAAACCCACATTCTCACAGGAATATTAAAAAAAAAAAAAAAAATCCCAATCCCACTACACACAAATACCAAACACATGAGATGAGATGCTCTCTCTCCCTCTCACACGGCCGCACCTATAATATTTTTGAGACATTATTACTAGGGAGACAAAAGGTCATAAGGGGGAAGTTTGGGAATTTGCGAGCAAAGAATGAAAGATTTTCATTGGACAGACAGACTCTAGTTGTCATCTTTTACCAAGTATGGCGTGAAGACAAAGAGTTTACAAGAATGAGAAAACACAAAAACTCGTCCCTTATGCTTCTATTACCTCTTTTGCTTACATCACTACAAGAAAAAATGTCTATTACAACGGAAAAAATCGTTGCAATAAGTATAAAGTCGTTGCAATAAGGTGTTATTGCAACGACAAAAAAGTTATTGCAAGCCGTTGTAATAAACTCCGAGCCAATAGGTTTATACAACAAAAAAATCTCGTTGCAATAAATCCTAAATATTGCAACAAACAAGTTGATGCAATAACTTCTTTATTACAACAAATAACTTTGTGGCAATAGCTTATTGCTTCAAAGGTTTTGTGAAAAAATGTCATAGCTTATTACAACAAACAACCTTGTTGCAATAGGTTGAGTTTTTTTTTTTTTTATTTTTAATAATTTGTCTACTACCCTATCTTGCAATATACACGTTATAAGATAATATAAAACATTATATTTAGGAACTACAATTTATAGATACAATTTAAATAAATGCAAAAGTCAAAGTACTCTATCAAATTGATATGTCCAAGAACACAAATATATACATAACTTGTTTAGTTTATGATCAAACACATAGTTTCAAAAGTAAATATACACAAATATATACACAACTTGTAAGAAAAGTTTCCTTCACAAAGTGATATCCATGCATGCTTCACAACCACTTCATTGACCTCCACCCTATACAATTGAAAAAAAAAAGTATAAATTGAAAAAAAAATATATAAATTAAATAAAAAAAAACATGTTTGTAATCTTTATATGTCTCAATAGAAGCTAAAAACAAGAAAATATTTAACCAATAGACTAACAAACAACAAAAAATCAAATGGCATTCAAGATTATCAGTGTTAGACTCCTATAAGATTAATATAATGCAATGCCTATATTAGAATTGAATAATACCAAAATTGGAACACATATATTACACAATTAAACACACACATAGACAGAGGAGAAAAATCTCATAGATAATTTACTCAAAAAATCAAATGTCAAAAGGTCAAACACGTAAAAGCAACAAAAGAAACATTCAAATGTAGTAATATTAGAAGCAATTTCAGTGATTCTTTCCCACACTCAATGGCTTCTGCAACATAAAAATCACAATCAATGCGAACACATCTCATAAATAACAAATAACATATTTGTTAATGTTCTATTTGTCAATTGAAAATAGTCCCAAGTTAACTACTAAAATAGGAGTCATAGCCATAACTAGAGATTGTACCAACTTCAACAAATATATGTATCTTTTTCTAAAAGAGTTTGTAATTCCTTAAATTAAAAAAAAGACCCTTCAACTTACCTTTCTTTATAACAACATTTGAGAATTGGGGGCATGAGATTCTTGACTCTCGTTCTCTGTAACTGTCTCTAAACAAAGTGTTGGGTTTGGCTCTCTAAAGTCTACCGTAAGTAAAAATTAATGTGGGAATTTCAATAATAGTAATGATTGGGGGAGGGATTAGTTGAACAAACAGATACAATTCCCAAAATGAACTTTGTATTTCATCCATAACTAGTACTATAACTATTAAAGTCTTGGTAATTGAAATCAAACAATATGACTCCTACTTACTTACAATGGGGATTATAATAATATCCTATACAATGGGTGCCTAAATGGTATAGTACTTAAACAATTATAAAATGAATTGCATGGTTCTATCTTGTTTCACATCAAGCAAAAAGAATCACAATATTTACCTGCTAAGATGGAAGTTAGAGGGTAGCAAGAGTAAACAAAATACCTGACGAAACCAACAATGAGACAAATGTAAACATAAGAGCGATCATATACAACAACAACAACAACAACAACAACAAGCCTTAAATCCAATTTGATCAAGTAAAACAATTCAGTCCTTTCAACCTGAATAGATTAATCCCACATGCTTGCACAGAAATAAGTTGCCAAACAGCCAGACAATCAATTCACCAAAACAGTATTTTTAACTCAATCAAAACATTCCAACCTGAATAGATTGATCCCACATGCTTGCATAGAAATAAGTTGCCAAAAAGTTAGACAATCAACTCACCAAAATAGAATTTTTACTCAATCAAAAGAAACTATATGAAACTACAAAACCATATATATATATATATATATATATATATATATATTGTCAACAACCACCATCAACAAAACGACCTACTTCCACATCCCACCACCAACAAAACAACCCACCAAAAATTTATATAAGATAGGCGTACCTGAGATTAGTTAGCTAGTATTGCCAGAAATTCCTCACGCACAGTCTGTCGAAGTCTTTGAAATTGTACTTCCATTTCTGCATGTTCAGCCACCCTCGCAGCGCATTCTGCTTCAAATTTTGCTTCCATTTCTGCACGTTCAGCTACCTTCTCAGCGTGTTCTGCATCTAATTGACTCTTCATAGATTGAACTTCACTATTAAGTTCATTTCGTACACGCTCTGTAGAAGTTGGAAGCTTTGCCATGTATCCTCGACCAAGGACATATCTTGACTTGGAGCTTGACTTGGAGCCTGACATGGAGACAACTGATTGGAATATTGTATCCCGCTCACTACTGGATAATGTTCGATCTTCATTCACTTCCATTTCAGCAATTTTTTCTTTTGCTTCCTCCTATTTACAAACACAAATTTATGTTTTTAGTCAAGTGAACAGAAATATAGTTAATCTTTGAACTAAATACACACAAAAATAATATACTTACATATACATGTTTTGGAGTATCATGAGCCCATTGACCCTTTGGACAATAGGCCAATGCCCACATTTGAACATAGTCAGGCTCCTTTTTTGTTTCTGGATCACGCTAAGAAAAAAAAAATACACGCATTAGCCCACATTTACAAGCATTATCATTATATGTTTTGAGTATTGTTGTTATTTGATCTTACATTTTCAAAGCTGATTTGTGCAAATGATTTGCTACCAATACAGTGCATGCTCTCTCGCTTGCTTCGATTTCTAGTATTTCTATCACTTATTTTCTAAAATAAACATCTTTGTCACACACCTTATTAAGTTATTGTATAATAATACAGTATATGATATCATATGCTAATAAAAACAAACCATATAATTAGATGAAAGTTTGGATCATCTACCTTAAAATCATCTGACTCAAAATATGAGATCACATCATACCAAGCGCCCATGTTAAGCTCCTGAGGCTTATTTCGGATGACAGCCTCCCTGTCATGTTTGTATGTCTTATATGTTGCTGATAAATCAGCTCTCCATCCCCTATACCTCTCTCTGGCATTCTTGAAAATTTTAGCTTGAGTATCGTCATCATCATCTAGTCTCCACTTATTCTAATATCATTACAATATGACACGCATTTACATTTGAAAATCAATAAATATATAATTATTCAGGGAGAAAAAAATACTATTAAAAAATATGTAAGTATAGCTAATGCATAATTTTCATAAATACCAAAACTTTAGCCTTCAAGATGTTTTTATTCTCATCTGGTATTTCCTTCCAGTTCTTTACATTAAGAGGCAAATGTTGTCTTACTTGAACAACCACTGAATCAACAAAAGTACGATAATTGATGTCGATAGGTCCACCAAACTTCCTTGAAAAAGTAATTGACAATTTCCCATCACTAGTCTCACTAGCTTTCTTCGCCACCTTTAATCCTTTAAGAGTTCCCCGACCCTTTTTGGGCATAGGTGTAGAATCTATATATCATTCAATAATTTCTAAATTAAAACAGATTTTTCAACAACAACAAAATTCTAAATTAAAACGAGAAAACCATTATAGACATGAAAAGAGTTTGATGACGATCTCTCATAAAATAAAATTCATTTTACCATTTTCATAGTGAAATTCTTAAAAAGTTTTATTTTCAATACAAATGATCAAATTTTATACTGAAATATGTAAAAAATCTTTCAATTAAACTAATGAAATTTTCAAAAACATGAATGATTCAAAATTTGGAGGAATAAGTTAGACCCCAAACATACTTGAAGCTATCTTACTCTAACGCATTATGTGGAAACTAAAGAGATACTTCAGTGTAGTTTTAGTAACAAGATTTTTTTAATAAGTCACTTGCTAATCGCTACATAATAGGTTAAAAAAGATAGATTAAAACATGTTTGGTACCAACCTTTATCAAATATTTAACAGATATAAGAGCACATTTTACAATAAAAAATAAAATTACGAAAAATAAAATTATGTCTCTATAACTATTAGACCATTTATTATTTTTAAGATTATCATTGGACTAATTCAAATATTTGGAGGAGTTAATTCTTATTTTTGTAGGCTGAATTTTGAAAACATTAAAATAATTATTAAGGAAAATTTCAAAATTTTGGAAGGGCCACCCATGTTCTCTCTCTCTCTCTCTCTCCTCCCAAATGTTTGCTCCTTCCAACTCTATCTCCACACTCCCACAATCACTAGCTAATTTACCTCACTGAATGTCAAGAGTCGTTGAAGACAAATAAATGTTTCAATTCCTATTGTTTATTTTTGGGTCAAAATTGGAAATTAACATTAATTTCCAAACAATATAATTAGTAGTCACTGTTACAACACTATATTTTTTACTAACATCTCGAGTCTAATAGACTCAATTTTGGGCCTAAAAATCGAGTCTTTGAGGGTCGATTTTCATGGTCTGATCCTGTCTGATGTGGCATTTTTTACACGTGGCGTCCACTTGGAAATCGAGTCTCTAAGACACGATTTATAAGCCAAAAAAAATATAATCACAAAACACTATATTAGACCAATTTTCAGACAAACTCTTTCCTCTTCTCTCACACTCTCTCCTCTTCTCTCACGCTCTATCTCATCCCTCTCTGGCTCCAATTTCCTCTCCATGGGCTCCGATTCAGAAATCCTCTCCATGGCACTCCAGATTACGATTTCCTCTCCATAAAATTTTTCAACCTCACGCTTGCCTTGTCGTCTCAAACAATGCTTGATCTTCCACAAACAACACGGTGGTTTTCTAGTTTTCTGGGTTTCATTTTTCTGGGTTTTAATTTTCTGGTTTCTGGGTTTTATTTTTCTGGTTTTCTGGGTTTCATTTTTTTGCATTTTAATTTTATGGTTTCTGGGTTTTATTTTTCTGGGATTTAATTTTTTGGTTTCTAGGTTTTCTGGGTTTCATTTTTCTGCGTTTTCTGGGTTTTATTTTTCTGGTTTTCTGGGTTTCATTTTTCTGCATTTTCTGGGTTTTATTTTTCTAGTTTTCTGGGTTTCATTTTTTTGGGTTCTAACTTTTTGGTATCTGGGTTTTAATTTTCTGGTTTCTGGGTTTTATTTTTCTGGGTTTCATTTTACTGGTTTTCTGAGTTTTATTTTTCTGGGTTTTATTTTGTTGGTTGATCGGGTGGGATTGAATGTGATGGTGGTTGGGTTGTGGTAGTCCGGTGGTGGTTGGGTTTTATTTTTTCTCTCTCTTTCTTCTCTGATGAGAAGATGTAAATGGTGGGCTTCAAACATTATACATGTTTTGTAAAGGGTTATAAATAGAGTCTTAGAGACTCGATTACTAGGTGGACGCCACGTGGAAAAAATGCCACATCAGACGTGGTCAGACCATGAAAATCGACCTTCAAAGACTCGATTTTTAGGCCCAAAATCAAACCATGAAAATCAACCCTCAAAGACTCGATTTTTAAGCCCAAAAGACTCGAGATGTTAGTAAAAAATATAGTTTTGTAACAGTGACTACTAATTATATTGTTTTGGAAATTGGGTTAATTTCCAATTTTTGCCTTATTTTTGGGCATTGATAGGAGTTCGAAACTTTGGTTTGTAAGTGCACACAACTGAAACTCACCGTTGAATCGTGGGGTAATCATCGAAACCAAATTGCACCAAAGATATATAAACTACATCCAGTAGAGCGAAATTACTTTTTAAGATAGTGGATTAATTTCCACTCCTCAGCTTTCAGTTATCGATAAGTACTCTATTTTCTCCCAATACTCGTTACCTCCAAATCTATCCTAGACATGACATACATCACCCCTCAAGCATGTTGAGGAATCTTGTGACTTGTACAAGAAATATATATATGTATGTATGTATGTATGTATGTATGCATGTATGTATGCATGTATGTATGTATGTATGTATCAAATGAAAATGCAAGTACTCAAAATGGGACATTAAGCTTCACTTACATCTTCAAGAGCATGCTACAAAGGTGGAACCACAATAGCAAAACATGTAGCACAATCATTATTTTCTCTTTAGAAAGTTAGACTCACTATTTTTTTTTTAATAAGAAAATTTTATTAACACAAGAACAAAATGCCCTGCACTTGCCTCTACCGAAACTTGTTAGGACATATGTGGTTCACTTGTTAAGAACATATGTCATTCTTTTATGTAATTGGCTAATCCTTTTGACAAAACGCACTTTACTTGTATTTGGGTAGATCTAGGATGTGTTTAATACTCAAAGAACATGTTTTTCAAGTTTAGTATTAAAGCCATGAAGATTGGACCAAGAAACAAGTAAAGAAAAGGTGTTTACTAAAGTTGGACACCTGTGGACACTTGCTCGACAACTGCTCGACAGATAGATATCTATCAAGGTTTAATGAGGCTCGACAGATGCTATCTATCAAGGTATCTATCAAGGTTACGGAAATCATAATTTTCAGATCTGATTTTTGGGTCAGGCTTTTGTATTTGTGTAGGGTTTCTTTTCTCACAACCCTGGGCATATATAAGACTTATTTTAGAGGTCGTCACATAAGAGAATACAAGGAGAACATATGCAAAAGGTGACCGAAGCCTTAATTTCTCAAAAAGAAGCTATTGCGTTTTTGCACCTTAGGGTTTTGTAACCAAGTGTTTCTTGATTTTCATTGTTGATGAAGTGAAGAACTTTGCAACCAACATTCTTCTTTCTCAAGTTGGTGAGTGATTCACGTACTGGAATTCGTGAAAAGGAGTGAGTCACGTACTAGGATCCGTGCATCAAAGGGTGGCATTCATATATTGAAGAGTTCAGAGGTTCTGAAGCGGTAGAATGTTTCTGCTGTAAGATCATCTACGGGGATTATAGAGTCTATGGACAAAGGTTTTGTACTAAATCTGAAATTTCTCTTTTCTATAGTGAATTTCTTTTCGAGAAGGTTTCCTCCCAAGTTTTTTACTGTGAAATTAGTTGGTTTTATTGGTTTTCCTGGGTCATCATATATTGTCTTATTTATTTTTCCGCTGCACTTAGTTTTGACATAATATTGATGTTTGTTTGTTTTAACAAGTTTTATGCATAATAAATCTAATTAACAACTTGGATTTAAAACTTGTTAATTTTATCAACCGAGGTCTAAATTTCCCATCAAGTGGTATCAGAGCAGGCATACTCTGATTAGGTTTTAATCTTTGATGTGTGATCCATTGACTCCTGTTTTCATGGAAACTCTTGATTGTTATGATTTGCATGATCTTGTGTTGAATGATGATGATGATATTCATGATGCCTATTGCAAGCTTTATAATTTATGTATGAAATCTCTTGAATGTTCTTAAAAGCTAATTTTAAAAAGGCCAAGCTTGAAAAAGATGATTTGATTGCAAAATTGGATGAAGCCAATAATTTGAATGAGAATTTTAAAAATCAAATTTCATCTCAGGTGGACAAAATTAAGAGTTTGGAAGAGCAACTAGTTGAATATAAAATTGAAGTTGAAAAATTAACTAGTGCCAAACTTGTTGTTAAGCCTAACTCAAAAGAAAAAGATTTTTATATTCCCCAATTTAAAAGGAATAATGAAGAGTTGAAGGCTAATATTGCTAGGATAGACAAAGGTAAACAATCTGATGTTAACGTTGAAGTTTCTAAACCTATGTCTAAAACTCCTCCTAGGTTGAATAAAAATTCTAAATTTGTCCCCACTTGTCATCATTGTCATATTGTTGGTCATATTAAGCCAAATTGTCTGAAGTTGAGGTCTTTGTCAACCTCTAAGGTTAGACCTCCTTCTAGGAAGCCGAGTAGCTCTAAAACTACTTATGTTTGTCACCATTGTGGTGCCTCCGGTCACACTCGGCCTAATTATTTCAAGTTGTTTCCTCATAAGCAAGGGTCTAATAGGTCTCATCCTTTGTCTAAAGGCTCTGTACCTATTCTTGGTGAGTTATTAAAAGCTTTGAGCTTTTTAACTCAATTTCAGGGGAATTCTAATTCCTCTATGTCCTTTAGTAGTCATACTAAGACACGTACATTTTCATCTTCATGGCCAAAGACTCGTGCTGTGTGGGTGAGGAAGGATCCTAAGACTTAATTGTCTTTTCTGTTTGTCCTCTGTTTAATTCTTTCTATCTACAGTAGGACTCTCTTTGCTTGATTTTTTATCTGCTTTTGGAATCATGCTTTCATGCATCTGCATTTTTTTCCTTTCTTGCTTTCATGCATACACATCTTTCTTTTATGCATTGCTTTGCTTTGTTTAATATGTTTTTGTTTGTTTGTCTTCAGTTTTGCTTTATTTTGTTTTTCAAAATAAAATAAATAAATTGAAAATTTTAGAAAAATACAAAAACAATGTGCGTTTGTGTACATTGGTTCTTGTGAACCTTAAAATGGCCATTGAAATAGAGTTTTCTAAACTTTCTATCTCTTGTAGCTTAGATGAGCATTCTTATGCACAAACTAAGTAAGTAAGTTTTGTGGTTCTTTGTTTGTGATGAGTAAGGTTAAGTGATCTCTTGTACTTAACACTCGTATCACTCTTTTTGATGGGTAGGACTAGAAAATCCTAAGAGAAAGGCATAAATAACCATTTCACCACTGTTATCCGCCAATCATGAAATGACATTTGTATGCTTCGGCATAGCAAAAATGCAATGTCAATGATATCTGTATGCTTCGGCATAGCAAAAGTGCAATGTCAAAAAGCTTAACATAATTGGGTATTTCTTTTCTCTCCTTTGTATACCCATGCATGGTTTGCTTAATAAAAAGAAAATATGCAAAGAAATAAAAGCAAAAAGAACAAAATGCTTTAAATATGATTACAAGCATGTTTTCAAGGAGATGTGGGAGTTATAGGATGTACCTTGAAAGTAATAGTCCCCATCAAACAGTTATGATTGTGTGTGAGTTAAAGTGATTTTCTCATATCTCAAATCGTCATAACATAGAGACATTTATGCATTCGTGCGATGTTTTCACACACAACACGCAACATTTTTTGTTACTTTTGATACATGTGCAGGTACAATGTGATTTGGCCATCACAAGGTTTACATGTGTTGATGTATGCTCACTAAACTATCTTGACTTGTTTTTGAAATATAAAATTGGTTAGACTTGTTTAGTGTGTGTGTGAGTTTTTGGGTGCTAAATGTTTAATTTTTTTATTGAGAGGTTAAAATGTTGGTTGAATCTTTGGCTGAATTGCATTTTTGATTGCATTCATATCTTGTTTTGCTCCTCTTTGAAAAACTATTTTTAAGCCATCTCGACACCTCTCGATACCTGGCTTATCTGTCGAGCTCTTAAGTTGCATCTTATCGCAATCTCTACACCTCTCGATAGCTAGGTGGATCGATCGAGATATCTCATCTCCTCAACAGCTTCTCGATAGTTGTTCGATCCATCGAGGTTGGCTCGATAGCATCTCGACAGCTCTCGATCGATCGAGACACCCTTGCATGAATTTTTTTCTTTCTTTGTTTTGCATGTTTTCCCTTTGTGTCCATAGCATCTTGTTTTTCTTTCTCTTGTAGGTCTATGGTTCCTTGTTCTCCTCGTTTCCTTTATATCTGTTTTCTGTCTTCCTCCGATCAAGTCTTTTGGCTTTTTATGCCCTTTGACAATCGTGACAAAAAGGGGGAGAAATTGGAAAATTTATGGTTTCTTTTTTTAAGATTCTACAAGTTAGGGGGAGAAATACATGCCTCTGTAAGGGGGAGATGTGTTTCATCTTGATAGGGGGAGTGTTCACCTCCTTGTTGTTGTAGGAGCTTCTTTTAGCTTCTTGTTCTTGTACCTAGGTCTTGTGACCATATATGACATACATTGGACTTATTCTCTTTATATGCGATGATGTATGTTTTCTTCACTTACCTCTACATGTGTTGTTTCTTTTCTCTCTTTATACACATGTTTCTTTAATTTGTATGCAATTTATTATTTCTGCTTCACACAAAGATGTCTTGATGTGTTTTGTTTAAAGTGTTTCAAAAATACAGGTTGTCAAAGTTTTCCATGCCATGAACTCTCTTCTTGCAAAGTTTTTCAAGAGTTTGTGTTAGGGTAGATTTTATTGTATTCAACAAGTGAGTATGAGTATGAGTTGAGTGTTTTATGACTTCTCTCATATATTCCTTTGATTGTTTTGGTTTTGTCACGGATTGCCAAAGGGGGAGATTGTTAGAACATATGTGGTTCACTTGTTAAGAACATATGTCATTCTTTTATGTAATTGGCTAATCCTTTTGACAAAATGCACTTTATTTGTATTTGGGTAGATTTAGGATGTGTTTAATACTCAAAGAACATGTTGTTCAAGTTTAGTATTAAAGCCATGAAGATTGGACCAAGAAACAAGTGAAGAAAATGTGTTTACTAAAGCTAAACACCTGTTGGACACCTCTTGGACACTTGCTGGACACCTACGGACAGCTGCTCGACAGCTGCTTGACAAATAGCTATCTATCGAGGTTTAATGAGGCTCGACAGATGCTATCTATTGAGGTATCTATCGAGGTTACAGAAATCAGAATTTTCAGATCTGATTTTTGGGCTAGGCTTTTGTATTTGTGTAGGGTTTCTTTTCTCACAACCCTAGGCATATATAAGGCTTATTTTAGAGGTCGTCACATAAGAGAATACTGCGTCTTTGTGCCTTAGGGTTTTGTAACCAAGTGCTTCTTGATCTTCATTGTTGATGAAGTGAAGAACTTTGCAACCAACATTCTACTTTCTCAAGTTGGTGAGTGAGTCACGTAATGAGATTCATGCAAAGGAGTGAGTCACGTACTGAGATTCGTGCAAAGGAATGAGTCACGTACTGGGATCTGTGCATCAAAGGGTGGCATTCATATATTGAAGAGTTCAGAGGTTCTAAAGCAATAGAAGGTTTCTGTTGTGAGTTCATCTAAGGGGATTGTAGAGTCTAGGGACAAAAGTTTTGTACTAGATCTGAAATTTCTCTTTTCTATAGTGAATTGCTTTTCGGGAAGGTTTTCCCCCAGGTTTTTTACTGTAAAACTGGTTGGTTTCATTGGTTTTCCTGGGTCATTATATCTTGTCTTATTTATTTTTCCGCGCTGCACTTAGTTTTGACATGATATTGATGTTTGTTTGTTTTAACAAGTTTTATGCATAATAAATCTAATTAACAACTTGGGTTTAAAACTTGTTAATTCTATCAACCAGGGTCTAAATTTCCTAACAAAACTGAATTACCTTGGTCTATGGTTTGCGTCCAAGCATGGGGAGACATTACTGCGTTGAAGTTGACTTTAATCCATCCCGGAGGGGTGGATTCCAGCATGCAAGGTTTTTCAGGTACAGAAAATGCTCTTTCCAAGCTTTTGAGTGACTTTCAAAAGCATTATTAGTTTCTCTCACAAAAGCAATTGGGTTAACACCCATCTTGTCATGAAGCACCTTGTTTCTAAGCTGTCAGTTTTGATAACAAACCGCTGCAGTCTGCACCAAGGCCATCTAAAGTCTGCCCACACAATTTTTACAACAGTGCAGTGTGCAAAAACATGCACCAATGTTTCCAACTTCTCTTGACATAGCACGCATGCATTATTGTTCTTGTACCTGAAATCTCTGTAGCAGCACTCCCCTTGCTGGTAGTATGTCCCAAGCTCGCTTCCACAACATTAGCTTTAGTCTTTCATGGATTTTAACATTCCAAAGTTTCATCCAATCCTTGTTTTGGAGACGGGTTTTGGAGGTAAATCTTCTTTGTTGATCAAGATAGATGATAAGCTTCTTTGACAGAGAAGGAACCATTTGTGCTTGGTGCCCAACAGATTTGATCATCTTTGTCTTGGAATGGAATGTGGATATTAAGAACTTTTGTTATCAAAGACTTCCATTAGTTTGGAACGGTCCCGTTGCTTGGATTCCATATCAATTAATTCAGCCACTAGAGCAAAATTTGTTGAATAGTTTTCTTTTGGTCGAGGTCTAAACTCGTCTACTTCAGAAATCCATGGGTCCATCCTATATGCTGATGTTTCGCCCATTCCCTACTTCATAACAAAGCCCTTTTTTAAGTATTAACAACAAATCCTTACACATGTAAAAATGTCTTTGCAGACCCAGGAAGAGTTGTTGGGTCTTTGAGACCTTAAAAAGGATCTCCCATGAAGATATTTGCATTTGAAAATCTTTGTCCACAGCCTATATATCCTTATTATCTTCCACTAGTTCCCGTGCCTACTTGGTCACCAAGACGCTTTATTAAAATCGGCACACCTTGTTTAAAACCCATAATATAAGATAGATGCGATCTATCTCCAGTTGTTCCATTTTTACTTAAAAAACATGTTGGATCATTTAGCACCATTCACCTCTTGCCCCGACCACCTCATATATTTATCTAAACATTCCTTTATTGCGATTAGGTCATCCTCCCTTAGCTTTAACAAAAATAAGGAGATCGATCATATGCAAATTGCAAGTGCGATATTGATGGGCTTGACTGACTCACCTTTATGCCGCTTAGCTTCCCATTTAACTTTTCCTTACATAAAAATCTCGATAAAACTTTAGAGGCTATAGAATGAATAAAAAGGGAGACAGGGAACACCTTGCCTTAAACCTCTATGTGGTTTAAAAAAACCATAAGACCCTCCATTGATTAGAATAGGAATTAAGAGAGGAAGTAGTAATGCATTGTTCCACTTCCACCTATCGCATCCATTTAGGGAAACCACAGCAAATTAAAATACTTTTTTAATAAAATGCATGTATGTGATAATATTTTCTATCCAATATTAATGCACCAACGAAATTATAACAAAATGATCAATTTGGAAATTTCTCAAAATTTAAGATTTTATAATTTCAAGTTAGAAGATCAAGGGGTCAATTTGATTTAGACCCAAAATTGAGGAGTAATTTTTTTCTTATTTCTATATTATTTGTAATACTTACTACTATTCCATGTAATTATTATTCAAATATACCAATATTTTATCAACAACAAAAAAAGCAATCAAATTGTAAAGATGAACTTTTTTTTTTCTTTTGAGAAAGAAGATCAAAACTTTTATTTCATAGGTAGGCCAGATAAGCCAGCCTATAATACATGTGAAATATCTAGTGGTACATCCTCCATCCAGACTTGCATATGAGTTAATGAAACAGCTCTTCTTGCTAAAGAAGAGGCAAGATACTGTATGTCCTTCATAATGTGGCCAAAGCTTGATAGCGAGTGGGTGTTGTTTTCTAGTGCTGAGATGAGTGTTTGCGAGTCCCCTTCCAATATTATCGGTTGGAAACCGGTCTCCAAAGCCAGTGTCAAAGCCCTTCTTGCTGCCATTGCTTCCACTTCAATAGCTGTGAAAGGTAGTGTGGTTTTTTCCGAGAGAGAGAGACCATGACCTGCCCCTCTGCATTGCAAATAATCACCCCTAAGTCGGCACTGTTTTCTGTTGCAAATATAGCGCCATCGAAGTTCACTTTGTAAATGTCATTGCTCGGAGCTTGCCATTTGGTATTTGGTCGACCCACTGGGATTATTGAGGAGGAATTGTGAAGCTTGAACTCACGCAACCTGTCCTACGATATGGCCAGCAGCTCATTGACTGGGACTGCTGGTTTTCCAAGACGAAGGTTATTTCTCCGATTCCAGAATGCCCACGCCACCATGGAGAAGAGTGTAGGATCCCTGTTATTTGCAAAAACACAACCGATTAGATCAATAAACGACGTCGCCTGCTTCAGGCGACTATGGTTCCAGAGCTCCACTTTTGTCCATAGATCGAGTAATTTTGGGCAGAGGTAGAGTGCAAGAACCGCATCCTCCTTTTGATTGCGACATTGCTCACAGAGGTCTTCACTAATAATTTTCCGCTTCACCAGGTTCGCCTTTGTAGGTAAAGAATTTTTTGCCGCTCGCCAAATAAAATTTTTCACTTTGCTCGGAACCTGTAAACTCCAGATTGATTTCCAAAGTGGTTTAAGGCACTCGAGGACAGATTGGCCAGGTTGAGAATTTTGATATTCCTGCTGCAAGAAGGTGTATCTAGATTTCACCGAGTAATCTCCAGTCAGGGTGAACGGCCAAGTGAGGGTGTCTACTTGGTCCGTGTGGCTCAAAGGGATTTTTTTAATCATTTCTGCTTCGAAGCTCAGCAAATTAGCATCCAGCAAGTCCTCCTTCCATGCTCTGTGCTCAGTATCAATTAAGACATCAACTTTAGCCTCTACCAGTGCTCCTGTACATGGTGTTACAATTTTTAGGGAATATTTTGTTGGCAGCCAACGTGTTCCCCAAATTGAAACTGAGCGCCCATCTCCAATCCTCCATACCGCCCCCTTTTGTATCACTTCCCTGCCTTTAATAATACTTTTCCATACATATGAAGCTGAACCCGGATTATTTGCTTCCATGATTGTACAATTTGGAAAGTACTTGGCCTTAAAAACTCTATAAAACAAAGATGTTTTATCATGTAAGAGCCTCCAAGCTTGCTTAGCTAGGAGGGCATCGTTGAATCTTGAGAGGCCTTTGAAACCCATCCCCCCTTGTGACTTCGGCTTGCAAAGCTCCTCCCATTTTGTCCAATGGATTTTTCGGTTCTCCCCTCTTTGCCCCCAAAAGAATTTTTTAACCAAAGCCTCAATATCATGGCACAATCCAATAGGTAATTTCAAGCACGACATCGCATATGTAGGCAAGGCTTGTGCTATTTGTTTGATTAAAATCTCCCTTCCTGCTTGAGTTATTAATTTTCCTTCCCACCCTTGCAATCTTTTCCACACCCTCTGCTTTATATTATCAAAACTCTCTTTTTTTCTTCGCCTAATGAAAGATGGTAATCCTAAATATTTTTCATAATGCTGAACCACCGGTACTCCAAGAGCTGTTTTGATTGTGTTTTGCATGGCTTGTGGGGTTGACTTGCTGAAAAATAAAGTGGTTTTGTCTCTATTTATTTGCTGCCCTGAAGCACCCTCATACTTGGCTAGAACCTCCAATAATTTTTCACGCTCACTTTCTTTTGCCCTACAAAAAATAAGACTATCGTTTGCAAAGAGAAGGTGGGTTAGTCTAGGACCATTCCGGCAAATAGAAACCCCCCTTATATCACCCATTGTTTCAGCTTTTTTTAACAACCCATGGAAGCCCTCTGTGCACATCAAGAATAGATAAGGGGAGAGGGGGTCTCCCTGTCTAAGGCCTCTAGTCGGGGTAATGTGTCCCTGAGGTTCCCCATTTATCAAAACTGAGTATATGGCTGTAGAGATACTCTTCATCATCAGTTTAACCCAAGCCTCTGCAAAACCCATCTTCCTCATTAATTTCTCCATGTATAACCACTCCACCCTATCATAAGCCTTGCTCATGTCTAGGTTCAAAGCCATGTACCCTGTGTTACCTAATGAGTGACTTCTCATGTAATGTAACATTTCAAAAGCCACCATAATATTATCGGAGATTAAACGGTCCGCCATGAAAGCACTCTGGTGATCAGAAATAAGCAGTGGCATTATCCATTTTAACCTGCTTGCTAACACCTTAGAAAAAACTCGAAAAAGAACATTACTGAGGCAGATAGGTCAATACTGAGAAATATATTCA
Source organism: Castanea sativa (assembly GCF_040712315.1). Lineage (NCBI taxonomy): Eukaryota > Viridiplantae > Streptophyta > Magnoliopsida > Fagales > Fagaceae > Castanea > Castanea sativa. The sequence goes on from NC_134022.1 coordinate 8,248,154, forward strand.
AGGTTTTTTACTTTTGGAATTAAAGTAGTAAAAGAGTGGCAGAGTGCATTAGGTAAAGTACCTGAATTTAAATACAACAAAATTGCATTTGTAACATCAGTACCTACCAAAGACCAATAGTTCTGATAAAAAAGTGGCGGCATTCCATCCGGTCCAGGAGATTTCAAAGGTGCCATCTGTTTTAATGCATTCTCAACCTCATCTGGAGTAAACTCTTTTAGCAATTCCACATTCATTTCATCGGTGACCTTTGTAGGTATTTGCTCTAAAATCTTATCAAAATCTTCGGGTTCACTAGAGGTAAAGAGCTTTTGATAAAACTGAACCACTGTATCAGCCACTCGGGTTGGATGAGTGCACCATTGGCCAACTTCATCATACAGCGCTTTGATGTAGTTTCTTCTTCTTCTTTGCGTTGCCTTACTGTGGAAAAAGCGAGTGTTTTTGTCCCATCACGAAGCCACTGCACCTTTGATCCTTGAGCCCACATTTTAGCCTCACGGTCAAGGAGTGTGAGTATTTCTTTCTCTAATAATTTCATTCTTTTATTGCTGCCCCCATTCATCGCAAACCTTTCTGCCTTCACTAGCTGCTTCCTCTTTCTTTCCAGTTCTCTTCTCACGTTCCTGAAATTATTTTTACTCCAATTGTTCAGCTCCTTCCCACACTCATCTACCTTTTTTATCACCTTTAATTCTTCAATTTCCCCACTGTCTCGCTGCCACACAGCTTGTACTGTGTCCGTGCAGCCTTGCTCAGTCAACCACATCTGTTCAAATCGAAATGGTCTTTGCTGGTGGCAATCCATTCCATCCGGTGTAATCAAAATGGGTCTATGATCTGATGCATCTGCCTCTAAATGATAAATTTTTGTGTCTGGAAATAAGGCTAACCATTCCGGAGTTGCTACCGCTCTGTCGAGATGCTCCCACACTGTATAGCCCTCAAAATGTTTGTGCCATGTGAATTCGGATCCTACAAAACCCAAATCAATAAAGCTGCATTCATCAAGTACCTCTCTAAATGCATGCATCTGTGCATGTGGTCACACTCTGCCAGCCCTCTTCTCAGATTGTTTTGTTATCTCATTGAAATCTCCCCCACAAATCCAAGGTGCCAATCCCCTTGCTTTTAAGTTCTTTAACCGGGACCAAGCCTTATGTCTATTTTGTGTATCTGGCTCACCATAAAACCCTGCAAATCTCCACTCCTCCTCCTTATTTTTATTCACTGTTGAATCTATATGATTTTTTGAGAAGGTTTCAATTGTTAAATGAAAACCTTCTTTCCAATAAATTACCAAACCACCGGCCTTATTTCTTCTAGGGGCCACAAATTTATGCTTAAACTTTATTTTATTTTATACAAAAACTAGCCTTGCTTCATCCGTCTATGTTTCGGCTAAAAACACAACGGAGGGATCTTTTGCCCGCACCATATCCACGAGTTGATTTTCTGTTCGTTGGTTCCCAAGCCCCTGACAGTTCCAACATAAGAGACTCATTGGTTCCGGCGGAGCTAGGAAGCAGCCTTCACCGACTTGTCAATTGTTTCTTCACTCCCCCAAGAAACTAATTTTCTTCTTTTCTGTAAGTCTAATTGAGCTTCTTCTCTGCCACTTCTTTTTTCCCCCACTGCTTTTTCCATTACAATTTCTGATTCTGTTTCTACCCTTGTTACTCGCTTCCATCTCCTTGTGTTCAGCTCTAGACGGCTTGTAGGTTCAGCTATTACTGCAGCAGCAACTCGGTTTGAGACAGAGGAGGGGTGTGCACGTGATTGCACTTCAGTTGGAGAGCTTCCTTCATTAATTGTCAATCCATCCAAAATATTTTCCTTATTGTACCCCCACTATTTTTCCAGAAAAGAGTCCTTATGAACATCAAATTTGCATAGTTCTCGATCAATTTCCTGAATCTGTTCCTCAAACAGCTCCTTCAATTTTTTTAAGGCATGATTATCGGACTTTCTTCATTGGGATCTTTTTGAAATTCATGAGCCGTAGCATTTGAATTTGGAAACAGCTGATCCTCCCCCTGAATATCTGGAGCAGAACCTGCATTGAATAAATGATCATCTCTTTCCTTTTCTGGTCTTACTATCTCCGGCGTCGGACCCCCCTTCCGGACCACCACCACTGGCGGTTTCCTGCTCTGTTTTGAGGTGCTGCCTTCGTCGAGTAGTTCTGTTTGGAGTAAAAACTAGGGACCACGACCACATTCTTCCTATTTCATGTGAAAGGCAGTGCACGTATCCATGGACCATATTGTTGCGACTCCAACTGCAATGTACCTTCATTGTCAATCCAAAGGCCACAGTCTCTATCAGTGTGTGTGAGGCAGCCACACCAATAGCAGAGGTTGGGAAGACGTTCGTATTTGAAAGATACCCACAACTCCTTGCCATTTTCGAGTGTGATTACCCGTCCATGGCTTAAAGGTTTGGATATATCTACCATGACACGAACTCTTATGAAGTCGTCCCCTTCAATCTCTGTGTTATTTGTTGTTCTACTAACCATACCAATCACCTCACATATTTTTTCTGCCACCTTCTGTGTTCTGAATCTAATTGGTATATCATGTACCTGGACCCAAAAATTTGCCATGTTAAATTTCATATCATTTAAATCAATATCCTTATCATACCGTTGCAACACCACAAGGTGTTTATCAAAACTACATGGCTCTATCTCCAAAATTTTGTCCATCTCCTCCTTGTTATCAAGAGTGATTAGCACAATGTGATCAGCCTCCTTTTTGACCTTGAAACCGTTTCTCGATCTCCATATCGGGTTGAAAGTCTTCGCAATAGCTTTGATGTTCAAAGCCCTTTTGGTAAAAAACTTTGCTGCAAGAGTAAATTCCGGTGCTACCACTTCTTCAATCAGTCGGAGACCATTCCCTTCCTAATCCGAAAGAGTTAGACAACTCCATGCTTTGGTGAGGTCGTCCATTACTAAGAAAAAGTGTTTCCCAATTCCCATGAAAGAAAATAGCCCCACAAAACCTAAGGTAACACTGTTACCAAAGGGACAAAGAACTCCTTCTAAAGAAGGGACATCCAATTCTATGACCTAGGAGAAGAAGGTGCACCCTCTTTCACTAGCGAAGAGAAACTTTTGTAAAGATGAACTGAAAACAATACATTCTAGCAAACAATAAATTGATTGAAAACTTTTTAGAAAAGATATCAAGCTTTATAAGCATTGAATTTATTCTAAAAATTTGTTGACTGGAATAACCTTCAAAAAATTGGGAAATTATTGTGTACTCCCGGAATACTATAAATGCATACTCCCTCCTCTCACATAAATGGTGGGTCTTATTAATTAAATTCATGGTGGGACCCATTATTTATGTAAGAGGATGGAATACGTATTTATGACACTCTAGGAGTACATAATAATTTTCCCAAAAAATTGGTCATTTGGAGCAATCTAATTCCCTGAATTTATTGAGAAATCGACTTTTAGGATTATACCTGTTAGAATATGGTTTTATATTTTCTGAGTTACCTAGAGTTGGTCCGTATTGGTTATTGAGAACTTACTTTTCTTGGCAATTCATTATAAGACAGATCTAGGTAACTTTGAAAATGTAAACAAGTCATGCTAAGAGGTATCTTGACAAACATAAGGATTATTATAGTCAAAATGTTTCCTTGCAATGGGATCTCTTAAATGGACAAAAACAGCGTTCATCTGGTGGCAAATGAAGGATTTGTTCCTTCCATTATCAATATCACAATAAAGCAGTGCAAACAATAGTATATTATTTCATATGAGGCTCGTCTCTGGTAACTTTTTCATTGCATTCGTGTGCGGTGGGCTATATTAGGGAAGCATTTTGCATTTGACAAAAGCACATGTTGAAAATAATTTGGTCCTTGTAATTTGGCTAGGCTCTACCACATTTGGAATAGCCCCATTTGGGTAAGTAGGTTAAATTTGTTGGTCTCTTACCATCTTGATTTCGGCAATTGCAAACGTACAAAATTCTTTCAAAGTAAAATCACTAACCAATATATTTATTACAAATGAGTTTAAACTTTAAAGATCGATCGTAGCAGAAGATCGATCCTCCTTCTAAGAACCCAATTTAGTGGTAATTTATGTTTTTAATTTTTAATAGCCACAATTTCTACTGCTATAAAAGTAAAACCTAGGAAATTTATAATTTAATATATAAAAATTACATTAGAAATAGTCTTTATAGACATCAAAACATAAAGCATGGTTATTAATTATAAAACTATTAAAAATTACAAATAGAATTAATTAATCTTTTAGTTAATAGTTTTATAATTAATAACCATGCTTTATGTTTTGATGTCTATAAAGACTATTTCTAATATAACTCGAGTAATCGTTTCAAGAATATATATATATATATATATATATATATATATATATATATATATATATATATATAACTCGAGTAATTATAATTATTTTTACCCCCAAAAAAAAACAATTATAAAGGACTAAAAAAAAGTACTCGTACATGGCTGGTAAAAAATGGGTTCAGCTTCTATTCAGTCCACAGAAGCCGTGTGTTCATAAAAAATTATTGCAGAGATTTATACTATCAAAATTATTGATTTTTAATTATTGTGTATTCTATTATAAGGAAAATTAAAAGAGTTACTTATTATTGACAAAAAGTCATAATAATAATAAATTATTATTATTATTAACATCATCATCATCATTATTATTATTATTAAATAGGTAATTAAAACAAACAATTTCCTTATATATATATATATATATAGACTCCTTTATAGCCAAACACTCATCTTTTTCAAAAACACAATTTTAAAAATTTGAACCAAACTCACCAATAAGCTTTTTTGATTAGCTAGTTTTTCATCTGCTAGATCTTCATGGAGGCTACTCAAGAGCTGCAGCAAGAAACTCCAAGTTAGTCCCACACACCAAACTCGCTGATTAATTGATGAACATGAATAATTTATTTTTTTGGGTACATGAGTACATCTTCATATTTTGATTTGAAAATATATTTCATGAAATAAGGAGATATTTCAATTTTTCTTTATGTTAATCCGTAAATTCGAGCTATATCAATTCTAGTTCTTCAAACCAATAATTTTTTTGTCAATTCTACTCTACTACCTCTCAATCCAAACTGGCCATAAAAGAGAAGAGTTTGTGCACCAATATCTACCATTAAAGTAGTATTAGTAATTAATGAAATATACATAAAGAAAACCTTTACACTTACACGCATGTAGTATAGTCTATTACTCCTAAGCTTTTAGGCAGCAATCAAAAGCCAAAACCCCGTATTCCTATTATCCATTCCAGGTTGTATGTAGTAAACATGTCAACTAAGGCAGTCACTACTCCAACATGATTGAAACCAATCTTGATTAATTGTTCACTGGACTGGTTTACAACTATATGGGCTAATACTTGCATATAATTTCTTTCTGTGTTTTGTGCATGATTAGCTGATGAATGACACAGCAAAACTCATATAAGGCACTTTTGTTACCAGCCTAATGAAACTTCCTAGACTCGGACATTACAAGTGGTGGCTTCGTGTGGCCGCTTACTCCTCCTTTCTTGTTGCTGGCCAGACTACAGCAACTCTATTGGGAAGATTATACTATGATCAAGGTGGGAATAGCAAATGGATGGAAACATTTGTTCAATCAGCAGGCTTCCCAATTTTACTTCCTCTCCTATTCTTCTTCTCACCCTCGCTGAGATCCACTCCAAGCACCCCCTTAAACACTTCCTCCATGAAATCACCACCTCTCTACACCCTTGCCTTTCTTTACCTTGGTTTTGGCCTAATGTTGACATTGAATAACCTGATGTATTCATATGGACTCTTATACCTCCTTGTCTCTACTTATGCTCTACTAAGTGCAACCCAGTTGGCCTTTAATGCCCTCTTCTCCTATTTCCTCAATTCACAAAAAATCACTCCTTTTATACTCAACTCTCTTGTCCTTCTTACAATATCAGCATCCCTTCTTGCAGTCAATACCGACTCTGAAAACATGATAGGAGTCCCTAAAGGAAAGTATGTAATTGGATTTCTTTGCACCCTCGATGCATCTGCAACATACTCATTAGACCTTTCCTTATTACAACTGTCTTTCCAAAGAGTAATAAACAAGGTGGTCGATACCGTACCGGTACCGGCCAGTGCACCGATACCGGCACACTTCTATATTGTACCGAAAAAAATACCGGCCGTACCGGCCAATTTCGGGCAATACCGGCCGGTACAGAAAAAAGCTTTTTTTTTTTTTTTTTAGTTTTGTAATTTTTGAATTTTTGTAAGGGCATAATAGTAACTTATTTACATTAACTTATTAGTATTATTTGTTTTCTTAGTATGCAATGAACAACTAAGCTTTCTATTTTTTATATTGTGTTTTTTTTTTCTTTTAATTGATACTAAAGTCTAAAACTATGAATAATTTGTTATGAATTAAGGTAATGTTTTATGATAAACTTTTATATTTACTATAATATAAGTGAAATATTATATGTTTATAAACATGGTTCTAGAGATTTTGGTGTGTGTGTGTGTGTGTGTGTATAAAATAGCGTTAAACCCGAAACGGTACACCGGTATTGACCAGTATCCGAAATATATCATACCGGTTGCCAAACCGATACAGCCTCCGGTACGGTATTGACTTCCTTGGTAATAAAAGATGAAACTTTCTCTGCTGTGTGGGATATGCAAATATACGCATCATTTTTTGCAACATGTTGTTGCTCGGTAGGACTTGTTGCAAGCAGAGAATGGAAATTGTTGGGCAAAGAGATGGAGAATTATGGAAAAGGAATGGTATCCTATATGATGACCCTAATATGGACGGCTATGACATGTCAAATTTCTCCAATAGGTATGTTGGGGTTGATTTTTGAGGTATCTTCCCTCTTCAGCAATGTCATTAGCACATTGGCTTTGCCTGTTGTTCCCATTCTTGCGGTAATACTTTTTCATGACAAGATGGATGGAGTGAAGGTGATGGCTCTGTTGTTGGCAACCTGGGGTTTTCTTTCATACATGCATCAACACTCTCTCGATGACTCTAAATCCAAGGTTAACAAAACCAGTACTAAAGAGGCTTCCGGGGCAGGTGCCGTTATAGACGTTTGTTGATGACACGGATAGTTTTTTTTTTTTTTTAATAAGTGTACTGAAAACCCAGGAATTTCGGCTATGCAGGTTCCCATTCAATCTGAAACTTTCTCTATTTTTGTTTCACTATTTTGGCTTTATTTCCTATACAGCAAAAAATGAAAATAAAATTGAAAAGAATGACAATAACCTCGTAAGGAAGATGATAGGGATCCAACTTCCAAGTTATGGTTTTTTTACCACATCTATCATAAAAGTTAATGCTTGTTGGTACAACTTCATTTTTTTCAAATTTTTTAAAATGGGATTGTCTGAAAATATTGCACCTAAAAAGTGAAGCTTAAAAAATATATATACTTTAAAAAAATGCGATTTGAGAATATATTTTTAAATTTATATCAATTTGAAAAGGTTGTACCTAAAAGAAAAATGAAATATAATAAATTTTGAAAATATACTTTTAGAATGTGAATATCGTAAACATATAAAGATGTCATAGATGAATAAGATTTTCCTTGAGATTAATTTTACCTTTTTTTTTTTTTGGAGAATGAATAATGTGATCTTTCATTAAGAAACTCCGGCCAAATCAGCCTGATATGAAGCAAAAACATCCGATGGAATATCTTCCATCCATATTACACAATTTGGGATAGTAATAGCTAACTTCGCCAAATCATGCACTACTTGGTTGCCCTCTCTCTTTGTATGAGAGTAAGACAATAAAGAGAAAGTGGAAGTGAACCTATAGGCATCCTGTATCAATAGACCAAAAGGAGCAAGTCCAACGTCCTTGGTTGCTAATGTCTTAATCACCAACAGCGAGTCTCCCTCAAGAATAGCTTCCGAGATGCCCACCTCCCTAGCAAACTCAAGAGCCCTTGTGGCTGCCATGGCTTCAATTTCTGTTGGCTGGAGGATTTGTGGGATTTTTTCTGACATTGCAGCAATCACTAAGCCTTCTCTGTTCCGAATGATGATGCCCACACTTGAACAGTTATCTTCGGCAAAAACAGCTCCATCAAAATTAATTTTGAAGACATTCAATGAAGGAGGCTTCCAATGCGTTCTTATGCGTGGTCAACTAGGTGGAGGTGACGGTAGGAGTGCTTGAAATTCAGAATATTTCTCAACTGCTAAATGAGAAAGATGGTTTAAGGAGCAGCATGGCTGTTGGAAGCGCACCTAGTTCCTCTATGTCCAAATCGTCCACACCGTGAAGGCAAAGAGAGCTGGCTTCCGTTGATGCTCAAACACCCAAGCCATCAATTCACTGAAGCTTGAAAAAGACCTCTAATCATGAAAATTCCATATGATATCCTTATCCCACACATAATCCAGATTTTTACAACTCCATACCGCATGAATCATATCTTCCATTTCACACCTACACCGGTCACAGGTCTGATCACTGATAATTCTTCTTCTCACGAGATTGCTCTTGGATGGAAGAGAGTTTCAGCAAGCTCTCCACACTAAACTCTTCACCTTATTCGGCACCTCAATGCCCAAATTTTCTTCCATAAACCTTCCTCATGAACCGGTCGAGCCTCCATTTGAGAACCATCCTCTGCTTCCTTCAAAAATCGGTATCCTAGCTTACAACTGAACTTCCCATCCTGTGCAAGTGGCCAATACAGCGAATCCTCAGTAGCAACTCGAGCCAACGAAATTTTCTTAATTTCTTTTGCTTCTTGCAGTGCGTGTCCCTTCATCTATCAAACAATCCACTGTTGCTTCCTCCATAGATTCCACTATTGGAGATGCTACCTTTGTTGGGTGTTTTCGTGGCAGCCAATAATGTTGCCATATTTTTATAGATTTCCCATTGCCTACCCTCCAACCAGCTCCCTATAAAACAACATCACGACCCCTCAAAATACTTTTCCAAGCATATGATCCTGAAGATGATTCTTTTGCATCTAAGAGAGAACCATTGGAAAAAAACTTCGCCTTGAACACTTTATAGAAGAGAGAGTCCTTATTATGGATAAGGTGCCACGCTTGCTTGGCTAAGAGGGCATCATTAAATTGAGCCAAATCACGGAAGCCTAATCCTCCTACCATCTTAGATTTTGTTAGTTCACTCCATGGGAGCCAATGAATTTTTCTTCGATCTCCCCTTTGGCCCCACCAGTATCTTCTTATCATAGCCTCTATATCTTCACAAAGCCCAATAGGAATTTTAAAGCAACCCATGGCATAGGTAGGAATAGCTTGGATTACAGATTTAATGAGTACCTCTTTGCCGGCTTGTGATAACAACTTGCTTTCCCATCCTTGAAGCTTCCTCCATACCCTCTCTTTTATATAATCAAAGCTCGCCTTTTTCCCCCTACCCACAAAAGACGGCAGCCCTAAATACTTCTCATAGGATCTAACTTCTTGAAGTTGGAAAAGATTCTTAATAGTTGCTTTTGCTTCTTCCGATGTAGACTTGCTAAAAAAGATTGCAGTTTTGTCTTTGTTGATCTTTTGCCCCAACAAAGACTCATATTCAGCTAGCAACTTCAAAATATTATTACAATCCTCATAGGTTGCCCTGCAAAAAAGCAAGCTATCGTCTGCAAAAAACAAGTGGGTTAATTTCGGGCCCCTCTTACATAAGGAGAAACCTTTAAGATCACCAATTCTCGCCAAGTGTTTAATAAGAGCATATAGACCTTCAGTGCAAAGGAGGAAAAGGAAAGGAGAGAGGGGATCCCCTTGCCTTATACCTCGTTTGGGATGAATCATTCCCATTGGTTCTCCATTCACCATAATGGAATATGTCACCGTTTTGACACAACTCATCACAAGAGCAATCCACCTAGGGCAAAAACCCATTCTCTCCATAAGTTTTTTCCAAATAAACCCATTCAACCCTATCATAGGCCTTACTCATATCTAGTTTTAGGGCTATAAATCCATGTCTACCCGAGCTATGGTTCTTCATATGATGGAGAGTTTCAAAGGCAACCATAATATTATCTGAAATGAGGCAATCTTTTGCAAAAGCAGATTGGTGTTCAGTAATTAGGGAAGGGAGGAATTTCTTTAGTCTATTAGCTAGGACCTTAGAATAAATTTTGTAAAGAACATTGCACGGACTAATAGGCCGAAACTCAGTCACTAGTTCAAGATTATCAACTTTTGGCACCAGAGTAATAAGAGTATGGTTTATAGGGTCAGGTAAGGTACCTGTTTTTAACCAAGAGAGGACTGCATTGGTTACATCATACTTCATAACCTCCCAAAAATGCTGATAGAATGGTGGAGGCATTCCATCGGGACTCGAAGCCTTTAAAGGTGCCATCTGATTTAAATCTTTCAACACTTCCAATTCTAAAAAGTTTCCCACCAAATCGGCATTCATCTTCTCAGTCACTGAACATGGGATTTTCTCAAGAACCTCACCAGAAATACTCGGGTTTGAAGAGGAAAAAAGCTCTTCATAGTAGTTTAATAGCTCCAACCCCATTTCCTCATGCTCGGTTACCCACTCACCTCTAGCATTTTTTATCCCCATAATTAAATTCTTCCTGAACCTCTTGGTTGCTTTGCTATGGAAAAAGGCTGTATTGCTATCTCCTTTACTCAGCCACAAAGCCTGAGACCTTTGACACCACATTCTAGCTTCTCTATCTAGAAGAATATTTATTTCAGCCTTGAGACCCCTAACCCGAGAGTTGTTCCCTCTAAGTATTGCTTCATTTTCGGCCACCACAAGCATTTTCTTTTTCTCTACTAATTCCCTTCTCACATGTCCGAAATTATGCTTACTCCACCAAGTCAATTCCTGTTCACATTGAGCTACCTTTTTCAAGATAGCTAGGCTAGGGTTCAGATCACAAGGATTACTCCAAATTGCTTCAATAGTTTCACCACAAAAGGGCTCTGACAACCACATTTCCTCAAACCTGAAGTATTTCTTCCTACTAGGTTCTTCTAACCCCAGTAAATTTACCCAAAGGGCTGAGTGATCCGATGACATAGATTGAAGATGATGGACTCTAGTTCCCAGAAATTTATGAAACCAAGAATTAGTAGCCAAGCAACGATCCAATCTTATTCTAACCAAGTGACCTTCATCAAAATGTCTTGCCCATGTGAATTTAGAACCTACAAATCCGAGATCCATAAAGCCACACTCATCAATCACATCTCGTAATAACTGCATTTGATCATGGTTCCTCCTTGGCCTACCCAACTTCTCATCATGTCTAATAATTTCATTAAAATCCCCGGCACAAAGCCAAGATGTGTTATGCCTTGAATTCAAAGTCCTCAACTTATTCCATGCTTCAACTCTCCTTGAGGTCTCGGGTTCCCCATAAAAACCAGTAAAACGCCACTCATTTTCAGAATTCCCATTGATAATTGTATCGATGTAATACCTGTGTGAATCTACAACAGTAAGGTTCACAGTATTCTTCCAAAATAACACTAAACCACCACCTCTATTAACCCTCAGCACCACCCACTTCTGATCAAAATTAATTTTACTCAAAGTACGATCTAGCCTTGCTTCATCTGCCCATGTTTCGGCTATAAACACGACAGAGGGATCTTTAGCCTGTATCAAAGTAACAAGCTCATTCTCTGTACGTAGGTTCCCAAGCCCACGACAGTTCCATACTAACAGACTCATTGCTTCTGGCAGGGCTGGAACCCAGCCTCCGCCAATATCTTCTTCTTAGTTGTACCTGCTTGAGAAACCTTCCTTTTCTTAGGTAACTCAAGTAAGCTTTCTGTTTCCCCAGCCGTACGTTTTTCCCCTACTGCTTTAATCATAACTGTATCTGTTCCAAGCTCAGTTCTAGCAATTCTTTTCCACGAGCTTGCATCATGCATGGGATTGTTTTGGATATTAGAAATCCCAAGTAGAGAAGCATGTGATAAGGAAGTGTTGAGTGGAGCACATGCTTGTGAGGGCAGCTCGTTAGAGTCCTTAATAGAAGGTGATTCTATAAACTTTTCCTTATCTAAACATGCTCTGTTTTCAACTATATTCAAGGCCGCCAAGTCAAACTTACGGATTTTCTTATCAATATCATCAATTATCTCCTCAAAATCACCGGCTTCCTTATTTCTCTCCACAGAATCCGTTATTTTTGAATTTTCAAAATCAGTATCACTGCCTGACTCTTGTGGCATCATATTCTCCATATTTATTTCCTAAAAATCCGGAGCAATATTTGCACTAGGATGATTACTAGCACTTTCCTTATTGGGTCGAACAACCTCCGAAAAAGCTTTACCTGAATGGACCACCACCACAGGAGGCTTCTGAGCCGATTTGTTTGTCGCCGGTGTACCCGATTTCCTACTAGCAAAAAAACCAAGAACTTTCACCATATTTCTCCTTACCGAAACAAACAACGCTGCCTTGATCCAGGATCCGAATTGCTGTGACTCAGTTTTCAGGCTTCCTTCACTCTCAATCCAGAGAGCACAATCACAATCATTGTGTGTTAAGCAACCACACCAATAGCACAAGTTGGGGAGTCTTTCATATTTGAAGGACAACCATAGTTCTTTGTCGTTATCCAGTGAAATTACCCTCCCCCTACACAAAGGTTGAGTGATATCCACTGAAACTCTAACTCTTATATAATTATCCCCTTCCGATTCGGAATCATCACTCGAAACATCAACCCTGCCTGCAGCCTCATATATTTGTTCGGCCACTTTACGTCTCCTAAATCTCACCGGAAGATCGTGCACTTGCACCTAGAAACGAGCTCTATTTAACTCCATATCCCCCACGTCTGTATCTCTGTCATAGCATTGTAATACCATGAGGTGTTTATCAAAACTCCATGGCTTGGCATCAATCACTTTCTCCATCTCTTCCTTATTATCAAGCGTTAACAAAACCACATGGTCTCCCTCTTTTTTGATTTTAAAACCATTCATTGATCTCCATAAAGGTGTGAACGTTTTGGCTATAGCATCTATGTTAAGAGCATGCTTTGTCAAGAATTTTGCAGCTAGTATATACTCTGTTGCCGTTTGTTCTTCTGAGATCCGAAGGTTTGACCCTTCGCACTCCGATAGCGTTAAACAACTCCATGATCTCGTTAGGTCTTCCATCCTAAGGATTAAAGAAAAGAAAACTGTTTCCCAAAACCCTAGAAGAAAAAACCACAAAGCCTCAAGGCAAACTTGTTGCCTTGGGAAACACAGACACCTTCAAAGAAGGGACTACTTTTCTACAACCTAGGAGAAGATGGAGACCCACCTTTCGCTAGTGAGGAGAAACCCTACCTTAATTTTACCTTGTGTATGACGAAGAAGCTGAAATATATATTAGCAAGAATGGAAGGAAATTAATCAGTTATGGACCTTTGTTTTTTTGACTAAATCATAATTTAAAGAGAAACTTAATTAAATGAAATTTTTTTGACTAAATTAGATATGCCACATATGAAAAGAATGGAAGGAAATTAATCAGTTATGGACCTTTGTTTTTTTTACTAAATCATGTCCATAATTCAAAAAGAAACTTAATTAAATGAATTTTTTTTTACTAAATTAGATATGCCACACATGAAGCCAGGACTCAAAAGGAAACTTAGGGTATGTTTGGTTATTGTTTCCCCTTATTTTCTATTTTCAAAAACAATTTTCTATTTTTAAAACTAAAAAACTTGTTTGGCAACTCAAAATGGATAAGAAACAAAAACTATTCTCAAAACTCAAATTGTGAAGAAAACTGAAAACATGCAAAAGACTGAGTGGTCAGGTAACACAAGTTACTAGAAAGACCTCACTCTAAAAATGCAAAAAGCAAAGTTATCATTAGTTTCTTCCTCACGTCTGCATATTTGATTTTTGCATCAATATTTTTATCCTGTGTGTTTGTTTGGAGGTAAAATAGGGTGGATGAAAAACTTTGGAGAGAAAATGGAAAGGAAAACTTTTATGAAGTGTGTTTGGTTAGATAGGAAGGAAGGAAAATAAATTGTAGGACCCAAGTATTTTCTGTTGAATATGTTTAAAACTTTTAAAGCCTTTTCTTAGAAGCCCAAGTATGTGTTTAACTAGCCCAAGCCCATGATAAAGCAAGTCAGCCAGTATGTGGAGATCCAGCAGAAACAAATCCCTAATATCATTGATTCCCTTTCATAAAACCTCTGTTTTGGGCAGCTCCGATGTCAAGGGAACAAAATCCCTCAAATCACTCCTCTATTGGTAGAATTTCCTAAGTCCACCATCCTCTTTATTTCCTTATTCACTCTTGCAATATTTATTACTTTCAACATCTAGAAAATACCCGTTGCAATTAGGGAATTCTCTATGGAAAGTAAATCACAAATGAGGCCAGCCAATTGTGTAAGTTTGGTTAATTCTTTATTAGCTCTTCTATATAACGAAAAAGGTCATTCCTCTTTTCAAATGTGTGAGAAGCAGGAAAACAAAATTACAGTTATCAAAAACACTATTTCATATATTTTTCTTTAATCTTTATATTGGGCATCTGATGACAAGTTCAAAGTTCTGTTTGTGAGTGCACATTAATAGAACTGCCGTTGTATCCTGCAGAGTGACCGCCTGAGCCATTTGCACCGACAAAGTCATTCCAATGGGGGCAAAATCGCTTCTTTAGGATAGCGGATTAAGTTTCGTGCTTTAGCTCAAATCGATAAGTTTATATCTCTCTACACTCTCATCTTATATCTCTAATCTGCTTTGTATTTTAATTTGGGCAATTTTCAAACTTTGTTTCCAACATTTTCTCTCCGAACCCACCAAAATGTTTTCTCCTCAAAATAGAGAGAAAACTGAATGGAAATGAATTTTTTCTTAATCGACAAAAACATGCATATGGGTTTTTTTTTTTTTTTTTCTAGGCCTAGCGCCATTTGTTTTTCCCTTCTTCTGGGCAGTAAGCTAGTAACGTTGACCTTCTTTTTTTTTTCCTTCTTCTATTCTTTTTTTATTTTTTTCATTTGATTTTCTAGGGTCTAGGCATGATAGTTGTTTTTTTTTCTTTTAACTAGATGTGATTTTTTTTTTTTTTTGGACATGATTTTTTTTTTTTTAATAAATTTGGGTGATTTCTCTTTTTTGTGGTTATTTGTCACTTTTTTATTTTAAATGGGCATTATTTTTTAACAAGGGTATATGAGAAAATTTATTCAAACTTATTTTTTCCATCCCTCTACTTTTCCACTCTCAACCAAAGAAATAGGAGAGAAAATAAAATCTTTTCTATCCTTCCACTTTTCCATTCTCCCACAATTTTCTATCCTTTCACATTTCTACTCCTCCAACCAAACGGATCCTAAAAAGAATGAATCTTGACTTCCCATCAGAAACATACTTTTCCTCAGTTGGATCATCATAAGTTGTGATTTTTAGGGCTGTAAATGAACTAAGTTGTTCTTAAACAGTTCGGGCTTGAATTGACAAAAAGTTCGTTCATATTTGTTTGTTTATAAACAAGCCAAACTTGAGCCTTAGTTTTAAACTTTTTTAACAAACGAGCCAATCCCAAACGGGAAAAAAAGAAAAAAGAAAAAAAAATGTTCATGAACATTAGGGCTTGATACAAATCAAGTTGAACTTAGATTTACTTATAGGCTTGTTAGTAAGCTTGATCACAAAATCAGGTTGATCACAAAATCCAAAAGACTCTGAAACCAACCAAACACAACAGCCCAGCGGTGGGTTGGAACTCCGATGAAGGTTTGACAAGAAAATGCAGAGAGAAGGAGATTGGCCTAGTCGAACTGAGCTAAGAGAAAGATGACTACCACCAAGCAACGATAGTCGGACAGTGACTGATGAGAAGTGGCAAACGGCTAAGCTTGGTGGTCGGCCATGAACAAAGCTTGGAAAGGAGCTCCTTGGGTCCGGCCTAGAGAGAGAGTGTGAGAGATTCAAATTATAAAAAGAGAAGAGAGAGGAGAAAAAGAGAGATTGAAGTTCTATTTTTAAAACTTTTGTTTCTTCAAAATATAATTTTTATGCTAATTTAATTTTTATGAATTTTTTAAATGGAGAAATTAACCACTTTTTTTTAAATGAAACTAACAGTGCAGTTGACAAAATCAAACGGAAGGACTTAATTTAAAATCTTTGAAACTTAGAGGACTGAATTGATCGAATATAAAGTTAAATGGCTGAAATGAATTTTTGTGAAACTTAGTGAGTGTTTGGATCCGCGTTTTGTAATTGCGTTTTGCGTTTGCGTTTAAAATGTGTTGGGACCCACGCTACAATAGAAAAAAAGAAAAATGCTGAGATGAAAATAGCTAAAATGCAAGAATGAGAAATAATCAAGAAGAAAAAACGCTAGCTTTTTTCTTCGGTGCGCACCGAAACAGCAGAGGATCATCCACGAAGGTTCGCTGGCGTCGGATTGGGTTCTTTTTAAGGCTGTACAGGCACCGCCCACCACCGACGAAACCGGCCGAAGCTGAACCGATCCGCCCACATCAAACCTCCACCGCAGGTGTTAAACACGGAGGTCGGCAGCGATTTTCAAGCACCGAAGTCGGCCGATACAATTGTCGGCGAAGGTTTTTGGATTCCGATGAACATCAAACCGCACCGATTTGCTTATATATATACAAAACTTGAGATTTCTACCCCTTTCAAGTCAGATCTAAGATTTCCATCCCCACCCACAACACAAAACCCACCACCATTTCAACTTTTTATCTTCAAGCACCTCTGTTTTTGCTGCCACCTAGGTTAGATCTTCAAGTCGTTGTCTCTGCCTCCATTGCCTGGTGGTCGATTACTCGATTAGACTTCACAGGTGAGTCAATCGATGGTTAGTCCCAAGAATCTTGAGCTTGTTTGGGTTTTAAGATTGGGTCTGTAATGGGTTTAAAATCTTTTGATATTTAGATTTGATCTAAGTTTTGATTTGTGGTTTGAATCCTTGAGTTTTCTGGGTTTGATTTTGGTTTTAGATATCTCCTCCTCTCTATGGGTGTGATAGACAAGTGGACACTGACCACCGCGCTGACTGGAACTGCCACCGGTGTCGGACTGGGTTGTCTTCCTCTGAGGATTTCTCTGGTGGGCGTGGACTTCTCTTCTCGAAGACAGGCGTTAGGGTGGGTAAGGAGTGGAAAAAAAAATCATCTGCGTTTTTCAGCTGAGCTACAGTACCCATATCAAAAAATAATCATCTGCATTTTTCACTTATTTGCTATAGGGTTTTCAATTTTCAGTTTTCAGCAAAATAAGTTGTATCCAAACGGACCTTTAGAGAGTCAGTTTTGCATTTTAGCCTATTTACAATTGTGCAACAGTACCATCCTAAATTTATGATGGTATGTAGCAACATTCTAAACCAATTTAATATTTTTTTATTCCCTACCTTTAAATATTTGCCTCTTTCTCTCTCTCCATCAGTCTCTCATCTCCTTTCTCTCTCTTTGGACATTCCAAGCCTCTTTCTCACATCTTTCTCTCACGGTGGTGGTGTTTATCTAGATTCTAGCATGGCTTATAGGTTTGGTGTGGGTCTAGTGGTGGCATGGGTCTGGCGGTGGCGTGGAGGTTTCTAGATCGACAATCGATGTGCGGTTGAGGTGGATCGACGATCGCGTGGGTTTCTAGATCGGCAATCGGCGTGGGTCTAATATTCTCTCCGATTTGGGAGGTTCCGATTTGGTTCCAATTTGCGGTGATATTGCTGTTCCGATTTGTGATATTTTTGTTCCGATTTGTGATATTTTTGTTCTTATTTGTTGTTCATTTGTGGGTTTTGTTTGATGCCGATTTTAGTGATATTGTTGGATTGGTGTGGGTCTGATTTTGCTGAGTTTTGTTGGTCATTTGTAAGTTTTGTTTTGGCAATGATGGGTGATGGGTAGTGAGGTAGGGGTGGTTTGTTTGAGTTTTAGTAGGCTTTTTGGGTTTGTTCATGGTGGAGGTGGTGGTAGCAGGTTGTTTTAGTGGAAGAGAGACAGAAGAAGAGAGACAAAAATGAGAGAGAGGAGAGAGATGAGAGAGAATAGATATGTATTTGAGTTATATTATTATTTTATTACGTAGATATATTATTTTAATGTATCGTAAGATGAAAAAAAAATTAAGATGTTGCGGATAGTAAAATAATATGGTATAACAATAAAGTAATTTTTAAGATAGTAAAATAAGATATTAAAGGAAACTGAATGCTAACATCACATGTATTCTTTTACTAATCCCATGTTGTATGCATTTACGTTATTGTTAGTTAATTATTACAATTTGTGTTCTTTTTGTTGGACGCTGGAGTCATAATTGTGGCACATTGGCACTAAACATTTTGAGAATTAATGAAGTATTTAATTTATTATTTGTTATTGTTCTTTTCTTTTAAGTTCCAAGCATATAATTAGACACAATTTATGTTATAGCTCGTCTATGTAACGAGTTATAGTTGATAAAAAAGTGTTTTCACATAAACTTACTATCACTCATTTACCAACTACAATTAGCTATGTTACGAGTTATGACACAAATTGTATATTTTGTTGTGGAACTTGTACTGCCAGTAATGAAACTATCAGTCATCAAGTTTTCTAGTACAAGAAAAATGTACCAGTGAGAGGCACTATCAGTTTTCAGCTCTCCACGCCATCACAACAAAGTTCACCTTTCCATACCATCGCAACAAAACGCTCAGTCATTATCGAGTTAAAAAATAGAATGACATTGAATTGAAGGGTCATTAATTAACATTATTATCAGAATAGACGTTGTGACTTGTGACTGGTATATCGCATCAACACGTTCACTCATAGCAAAACATGCTCAAAATCTTGAATTTTTTTTCTTTTGACAAAAAATATTGAATCACTTAAATTGAATTGAAGAAACTCTTATTTTATAAAATATACAACCGTTTGATAATGTTATTTTAATAATGTTATTTGTATTTTTTAAAAATATATATAAATAAAAAAGTGTGTAAAAATGAATGTAATATTGTTTAAAAACTGAAAACATGTATTTAAACATATTTATGAACAGGGACGAAACCAGAAATTAGAGTTAAGGGGGCAATTTTGCTATTAGTTATGTGCAATATTTTTAGCCTCCGGCTCCGCTTTCTAACTAACTGCTAAGTGATTTTCAATTTTCTAATTATTAATTTTTTTGTGCTTTTAATGTGTGCGTTATTGGTGGGTAAGGACAAAATTGTTTTATTTAAAATTTTTTAAAGAGTTGGGCTGTTTATTTTGGGTAAAATTGGTTAATTGAACTTAGTTGTTTTTAGCTTTACTATTGGTAATTTTTGTTGTTGGGCTAATTTTTTTTGGGCTTGTGTCTACAACTATTTTTATGGCCTTTAGAAAGAGGAAAATGCTAGAGTTACCATTTTTTCTTACAAATTGTTGATGTAGTGAGTGATTATTGGTAAGTAAAAAAGTGATGTAAGTAGTAGGTCTAGATATAAGTCAATAAGAATTTCCTACCTCAATAGTTTTTAAAAATGTTGTAGAAAAGTTCGTAACTATAGCAATACTTTTAAAAGAATCAATGATATTATTAAGGAGAGCAAAGTGTAATTTTATATAACAAAATTACTAAAATTAATAACTATATATACTAATATTTTATATATAAAAAATTAGGGGGGGCCATTGTCCCCCAATGCCCAAGTCTACCTCCGTCCATGTGTATGAAATGGCCCCATATTCTCTCAAATAATGTAGTGTCTTTTTATTTTATTTTAAATAAAATTTTAGTATTTTTATATATAAAAAAAATCTCCACCAATGCCATCACACAAAATGTCTCTCTTAATCGTCCTGCAATTAGGGGTGCATGAGACGTATTGAGTGGTTTTTTCAATCTGACCACTATAGTTGAGTTGAAAAAAATCTAACCAAACCCAACTCATCATAGGGGTCTAACCCAACCCACCTAGATTGAGTTAAACAAATTTTTTTTTTAATTGACCATTAATACTGTAAGGACCTGAGAATTCACAAACTTATTTAACTTCCTCTTCTTCGTTTATTGATCAAAGATCCTTATACAATAAATTTGGTAGAGAGGGTCCATCAACAAAAGTCCCCTTTCTGTAGTGTCCTGCCCCTTATTTATATCGTTTGTCCCTTTCATCGTGGCCTTACACCTCACAATCTACTATGCTTTTCCCTTTGACATCTGTTTGTCGGTAATGGAGCAGGGTTCTAACTTTGCATTCAGCACTGTTCAGGTCATGTCCACATTAATGCAATGGATTGAGTTGGTATCCTCCAATTAATGCGGCCAGAATGGTTGTTGCTGGGCATTTAATGCAACCTTCTAAATTAGCCTGCCACCTTCGGATACTTGTAACCCTTATGTCAGCAGTGCCTATGCCACATCATCTTCGGGTATCTACAAGTAACTTCCCTTTCTCCTTTACTTCATCTTGCTTAATGCTTGTCGGCCTTCTTTTCCTCGGGTCTTCGGGTTCCTGGGTCCTCGGAACCTCACAACAGCCCCTTTAACACTTGAGTTATTAACGATTAGTTAATAACTAAGTTTTAACTTCACACACACGCTTCTTACCTTCCCTTTGTTTTCACACGTACAGCCGTCTTTTCACTGTCCCATGACCCGCGTCTGGCGCCTCGTATCCCACGATGGAGCATTTATGGCATCTGACGTTTCTTTTCCCGCGCACGTTCTACGGCTGGATGGGTAATGTACGGCTCAGATCCCGCTTTCAATTATGAGCGGGAAAATTACCGCTCTTATTTCTTTTACCCCACCCCTATAAAAGCAAACTCTTACGCTGGATGAAGCTCATTTTGACACTTCGAAGGATTGAAAGAAAAGTGAGCTCCCGATGACCAACTTTAAGCGATCTACAGAGGTGTGTTCATTTTCTTTTCGTTTTTCTCTACTTGCTTGCTTTTCTCCTCTTGTAGCGAGGGTTAATGGGTAGATACGCTAAGCTAGTGAACACAGATGAGGCGAAGGCCGCCTTTAAGGACCGATATCGGATCCCCAATGACGTAGATATTACGTATTGTGAGGTAGAAGATATTCCATTGGTGTCTCGGCCACCTGAATCCGTTTTGATTCCGATGATTGCGTTTATTGAGGGGGGTATGGAAATTCCTATGGGTAGAGTAACTAGGGATTTTCTAATAAATTATAGGCTCACCCCTTCGCAGTGCTCCCCAAATGTCCTTAGAATCTTAGGATGTACTGATGCCCTTAACCGAAAACTCGGGACCAACCTGACCTGGCAGGATGTAAATTGGGTATATAACTGCCAGAAAGGGGACAGGACTAAATACTATATGAAGTGTAGAATCCCTTCGGTTAGGCTGATTTCCTGTTTACCTTATTCGAGCAAAGGGATGGATGAAGATTATCTCGTCATCTCGGGCAATTGGCATGACGGATTGCATTGCCCTACCCGAGAAGGGGTACCAAGTAGGGTTCCCGAGGACTAACCTAGCACTTAGGGTTAACCATATTTTTTCTGTGCTTTACACCACACTACGTATTTGTTCTAATGCCTTCACCTATTATTGCAGACGATTACCATACCGCCCCGAACTTATCTGCCGTGAACCATGCCGATTTGAACAGGATTCTTCGGTCGGAGATATTCGTACATAGGGACGGACAGCTTCGAGCAGCCCACGTCATTCTCGGATACACTCCTTCTACTAAGCGTTTCCAAAGCCCGAAGAACGTAATAAGAGCAAGAGATCTAAGGCTAGCTCAAATTGACGTTGCTGCCCCGGGATTCTTATTAGCCGTACCTCCCCCTGCAGGAACTCAAGACGCACAACTTCCTGCCCCACTCGCCGCCCAACTGATCTATCCTCCTTTGGAGCAAGCCGCTAATCCTGTCGCCGAGGAAAGAACTGCCACGCCCGAGCTCCCTCCTCCCGAGGTGACAGAGAAAGACTTTGAGGTGTTCTACCGCCCAGACGCTCCTTCCAGCTCTAATCCATCAACCAGTGAAATGGGTTTTCAAGAGAAGGAGCCCGACCTGTTGGCCTTACTGCAGGCGCACGCGGGCGATTCTTCACCGGCGGTTGCGGTCCCACCTCGTCCAGTCACTCCGGCTGTTACCCGTGCACCTTCCTCGGAGGCGGCGGATAAAAAACTGAAAAGGGGCCAAAGTAGCAAACATGTAATAGAAATCGAAGAAGGGGAAAGTCTTGACCCTTCCGTTAAAGATACCAGGGCTGGGAAAGCCCTGACCAAAAAAGCTGCTCCTACTAGTTCGTCTAAGGACCCCAGTAGTGAGTCTATAAAGAAGGCGTCAGCCTGGCGACCCAGCTTTACTCTCAGCTCGGGTAGCCCTGTTATGGATGATGCGAACTTGAGGGACCCCAAGAAGGGAAGCTCGAGCCTGGTGGCCGAGTGTCTTGAGAAGGCTCTATGCCTTCCTGAAGATATGGCAGAGCTGAAGTCCTTCCGCAAGAGGGAAGTTTTCTTGTCTTTGAAGCAGGACTTAGCTAAGGTATTTTCTAAACCTTTGCACATTCCATATATGAGTTTAACTCTTTATTATGACTAACTTTTTGTATCGAATATATCTCAGGCGGTCCAAGCTTCGTTTATGGCTGAGGAGTGGGTAGATCATTCACTGAATCTTGCCCGAAAAGCTGATCAAAATGCCGAGGCGGCAGTGAAGGCCCAAAAAGAAGCCGAGTTGAACTTGAAAGAGACCCTCACTCGCCTGTCCGAGGTAGAAAAAGCTCACAAGTATGCTGAGTCGGCACTAAAAAGCTATGAGTCTCAAGCAAACTTTGCTCTTGAGGCTCAAAAGCAAGCACAAAGTAGACTTGCTCTAACCGTTGTTGAGCTTAAGCAAGCGCAAGAGAAACTGGTTGCCAAGGAACAGGAGCAGGCCGTAGCGGAACAAGCAGCATACGATGCGGGAATGAAAAAGGCTTCGGATAGCTTGACCGCCCAACTCAAAGGGGTTGCCAGGGCGTTTTGCTTGGAGGTATGGGGTCATGCCTTGGACGCTGCTGGGGTAGCTACCGATGCTGAACTTCGGGCTCCAGACAGTGTTTACTACCCCTCAGCACTACAACTTGCTCCTGCTCCCCCCATGCCACCAAGTGAACCAGTTGAGCCTATCCCTGCTCCTGACTCTTCTGATGCAGCAGCCTCAAAAGGCCCTTCTCCCACAGCTCAGCCCGTGGAAAAAGTAACTGAAGGGGATGTGGCTGATGCGGCTGAAGAGCCAAAAAAGAAGAAAAAAGATAAAGAACCAGAGAAAAGAAAGGACAAGCAACCTGCTGCTTAGTCATTCTATCGAGATTGTCTCCTTCTTCTTTTTGTTTCTGCTGTTGCTTTCTTTGCTCTTTTTTTTTTTTACGGATGTAAGGGGCTATGATTGTCCCAGTTTTGTAACAAATATTTGTTAAGGAATTCAAATTTAGCTTTTTTCTTCTGTTTCATATACAAGTCTTATTACAATGCGCTGCCATTTATTTGTCATTTTATATGCATCCAGATAAAAACTCACTTGAACTAACAATCATAACATTACTACAACGTTGTTCATTATACTTGTGACTTTAAGGAACACAAAAGGTTTAACCTGGGCACCATAATTTCTCCCCTTGACCTTTTTCGACGTTTAAAAAGGAAAGTTTGAGATTCAATATGATACTGAGCGACAAGGCTTAATGATTTGTTTCATGCTAATGCTCTAGATGTTTGAGATTCCTTAGCCGTGATCTTGTTGGATTTACAATTGTTGAGTTATGGTCCGAGGAACCAGAGAAGAGCAAAAATCAATTTAGCCCTTACATTTTGCCAGGGGTTAATTTCTCCTAGACTTGTGGCCCGAGGAGCCGAACAAGAACTAAGATCAGTCTAACACGTGAATGTTTGCAAGTGATTAATTTCTCTTAGACTTGTGGTCCGAGGAGCCGAACAAGAACTAAGGTCAGTTTAACACTTGAATGTTTGCAAGTGGTTAATTTCTCTTAGACTTGTGGCCCGAGGAGCCGAACAAGAATTAAGGTCAGTTTAACACTTGAATGTTTGCAAGTGGTTAATTTCTCTTAGACTTGTGGCCCGAGGAGCCGAACAAGAACTAAGGTCAGTTTAACACTTGAATGTTTGCAGGTGGTTAATTTCTCTTAGACTTGTGGCCCGAGGAGCCGAACAAGAATTAAGGTCAGTTTAACACTTGAATGTTTGCAAGTGGTTAATTTTTCTTAGACTTGTGGCCCGAGGAGCCGAACAAGAACTAAGGTCAGTTTAACACTTGAATGTTTGCTAGTGGTTAATTTCTCTTAGACTTGTGGCCCGAGGAGCCGAACAAGAACTAAGGTCAGTTTAACACTTGAATGTTTGCAAATGATGCAGAATTGATACGAATGGAATCCACGCACAAAAGGGAATTCTTTTCTTAATAATAATAACGTCTTAAGTTATTTACATTCCAAGGGCGAGGAATCACCCTTCCATCCAAATCTTCTAGACGATAAGCCTCTATTCCTGCTAATGAGGTAATTTTATACGGCCCCTCCCAATTAGGACCCAACTTTCCCCAAGCAGGATTTTTTTCTACCCCCACTACCTTTCTTAGCACCAAATCACCTGGTACTAGAGGTCTGGATCTAACTCCCTTGTCGTACGTCTGCTTGAGCTTTTGCTGATAACTGCCCATTTTCACATTGGCTACCTCTCTCCTTTCCTCAATAGTATTCAAACAATCATACATCCTCTCATGATTGCTCGCTTTATCGTACTGGTCAGACTTCAGGGTGGGAAAGCCCGATTCTAATGGTATTATAGCTTCCATTCCGTACGTCATTGAAAAGGGAGTCTCGCCTGTTGATCTTCGGGGCGTAGTGCGATAAGCCCATAATACATGAGGCAATTCTTCTACCCAGCCTCCTTTAGCATCATCCAACCGTTTCTTCAAACCTGCCAAGATAACTTTATTTGTTGCTTCGGCCTGACCATTTCCTTGAGGATAGGACGGTGTTGAATATCCATTTCTTATTCCCATTTCTGCGCAGTATCGCCGGAAAGCCTTACTATCAAATTGAAGCCCATTATCAGAAATCAAAGTATGAGGGACTCCGAAGCGAATTATAATATTTTTCCAGATAAACTTCTTCACATCCACATCCCTAATATTGGCTAATGGCTCGGCCTCCACCCATTTCGTGAAGTAATCTATGCCGACAATGAGCCATCTCCTATTACCTGGTGCCCGAGGGAAAGGTCCGACGATATCTAAACCCCACTTAGCGAAGGGCCATGGGCTGGATAACGGGTTTAAGTTACCTCCAGGTTGATGTATGCTAGGCGCAAACCTTTGACATTGATCACATTTCTTGGCATAATCTTGAGAGGTTCTCTGCATGCTCGGCCACCAATACCCTTGGGTCATGGCTCTATGAGCTAATGATCTTCCTCCAGTATGACTCCCACACACACCTTCATGCAATTCCTCCAGCAAAGGTTTCACGGCTTCAGGATGTACGCAAAGCAGGTACGGCCCTGTGTAGGAACGTCTATAGAGTTTTTGCTCCTCTGATAGCCAGTAACGGGGAGCGCTTCTTCGTACCTTCTCGGCCATTGTTCTATCTTCAGGTAGTGTTCCGTGCTGCAAGAAAGTTACAATTGGGTCCATCCAACTTGGACCAACATGAACGCTGTGAATCCGTACTGCTGAGATGTTGGTCAAGCTAGAGGACAGTAAATCCTCCACCATGACCATACGTGGTAACTTTGAACCCAGTGAAGTGGCTAACATTGCTAATGAGTCAGCATGAGAATTATGTCCCCTTGGAACTTGTTGTACCTTGAAACTTTCAAACAAACCCAACACCCCTTGAACTCGTTTGAGATAGCTTTTCATTCGCTCATCTTTTGCCTCAAACTCCCCATTTACTTGCCCTACTACCAATCGGGAATCACAATACAATCTCACTACCTTTCCTCCCAAGTGTTTAACCATTTGGGCGCCCACTAAGAGAGCCTCGTACTCGGCCTCATTATTAGTGGCTGAGAATCCCAACCTCAATGACTTTTCAATGACTAGCTTTTCAGGAGATATTAGCACGACTCCAATCCCGGCTCCCTTTCGATTTGACGCCCCATCCGTGTAGACTTCCCAGGGAGTGACTTTTTCCAGCCCAATGGACATTATTGTCATCATGGTACCTCCGTGGTTAACCTGACATTCCGTGAACTCGGCCACGAAGTCGGCAAGGATTTGCCCTTTAACAGCTGTCCGAGGCATATACTTGATGTCATAAGCTCCCAGTTTGGTTCCCCACTTTGCTACCCGACCCGTGTAATCCGACTTCCTCACGATAGCTTGCAAAGGCAATTGTGTGAGTATTACTACGGTGTGAGCTTGGAAGTAATGGGGCAATTTCCTTGTCGCATGCACCACGGCTAGAAGCGCCTTTTCCAAAAGTAGGTACCATTGTTCTACTTCCTGTAAAGACTTGCTGACATAATATATCGGTTTCTGGACCCCATCATCATTCCGTACTAAGACAAGACTTACGGAGTGATTCGTGACAGCTAGGTAAGCATATAACACTTCTTCCTTCTCGGGCGTTGATAATATCGGTGGTCTGGACAGGTATTGTTTTAAGTCTTCAAAGGCCAAGTCGCATTCACTAGTCCACTGGAAATCTTTCCATTTGTGCAAAAGGCGATAAAATGGGCGGCACCTGTCTGCGGACCGAGATATAAACCTGTTCAAGGCTGCAATCATACCTGCTAACTTCTGCACCTCTTTCGGATTCTGAGGGGGATGCAAGCCTAAGACAGCCTTAATTTGATCAGGATTAACTTCAATTCCCCGATGAGTAATCATGTACCCTAAAAACTTTCCCGATCCCACTCCAAAGGAACATTTTGATGCATTCAAGCGTAATTTATACTTTCTTAACACCGAGAAGGTCTCCTGTAAATCTGCCAAATGGTCTTCTGTTCTCTTACTTTTAATGACCATGTCATCGATATACGCTTCCATATTACGCCCCAATTGCGCATCAAACATTCTGGTCACCATTCGTTGATAAGTGGACCTTGCATTCTTTAAGCCAAAGGGCATCACTCGGTAATGGTAGTTACCATTAGGGGCACGAAAAGCTATTTTCTCCTGATCATTCAATGACAAAGGGATTTGATGATACCCCTGGAATGCGTCCAAGAAGCTCATTCGGGGGTGCCCCACAGTTGCATCCACCAGTTGATCAATTCTGGGTATAGGGAAAGGATCCTTGGGGCATGCCTTATTCAAATCTGTAAAGTCAATACAAACTCTCCATTTTCCATTCTTCTTTTTTACCACGACAGTATTGGCCAGCCATTCAGGATAGAAGATCTCCTTGATCGCCCCGGCTTGCTTTAGCTTACTAACTTCCTCCTTAACTGCTTCGGCGTGCTCTTGAGATGCTCGCCGAGGAGGCTGTTGTCTAGGCGTCGCATGGGGGTTAATATTCAAATGATGGCAGATAACTTCTGGATTAATTCCTGGTACGTCATAAGTCGTCCATGCAAAAACATCAATATTATCCCGCAAGAATTGGACCAATTCTTCTCTTTCCCGTACCGGCAGCTTAGATCCGACCTGAAAATATTTTTCTTCATCTACCCCAATAACTATCTTGGTTAGCTGCTCAGCAGAGCCTTCATCCTCATTTAGGCCGACTTCCCGAACAGTCTCCTTTAATTGCTATGATGTCTCAAGATAGTCCCCTTCCAATGATCCTCGGCCTGTTCGGATAGTGGCAGATGTTAGACATTGCCTGGCTACCATTTGACTGCCATGTAATATTCCCACGCTTCCTCGCACAGGGTACTTCACCATTACATGTAAAGTAGATGAAACTGCCTCCATTGCATGCAACCAAGGTCTAGCCAAAATGGCCGTGTAAGGAGAGTATGCCATAACAACTATGAAGTTTACCTGCACTTCAGAACCCTCCACCTGCACAGGCAACCTAATCATTCCCCGCGGTATCACCTGGTTTCCATCAAAACCGACCAACGGATGGTCGTACTTTTCCAAATCCTTTTGTTTCAACTTTAACCCATTGAATAGGTCCGGATACATAATCTCGGCACCACTTCCATCGTCCACCAAGACCCGTTTCACATCGTATCCCCCAATACGCACCGTAACGACCAGGGCGTCATCGTGAGGTTGAAACG
Source organism: Castanea sativa (assembly GCF_040712315.1). Classification (NCBI taxonomy): domain Eukaryota; kingdom Viridiplantae; phylum Streptophyta; class Magnoliopsida; order Fagales; family Fagaceae; genus Castanea; species Castanea sativa. The sequence goes on from NC_134022.1 coordinate 8,276,395, forward strand.
TGCCTTCTTTATCCTTATCAGAAAATCCCAATGTGGGCGTCGCCGAGGACCTCATTCTTTTATTTGCTTGATGACTCTCCTCTATGCCCTCATTCCCACACTTGTTTTGAACGGTCATGACCCGAGAAGGTTGCCCCAATTCTCCTCTCGGCTGGGCCAAGATGACGTTAATAGTACCTAGAGATGGTTGAGGGGCCTGACCCCAATATTTCCGAGTGCCTTGCTGGCCCCTCTTCTCGTCCGGATTAACCAATAAGTGATTGATCTTTCTAGCCTTAATCAAGTGATTCAGATGATCGCGCAACGTCCGGAAATCCTCCGTAATGTGTCCCTTATCCTGGTGGTAATGGCAGTGGAGGTTTTGATTTCTCGTAGATGCATCTCCACTCATCTTGTTAGGTGGCCTAAAATATGGCTCATGCCGAATTTTCTCCAGTATGTGATGCACGGGTTCCTTAAATAATGAGTTAACTAGAGGAGACTCGGCGGTCCTCGGATAGCTTGGAAAGTCTCGTCTAGGCCGACTACCTTGAAACCCTCCTACTCGAAGATCCTTTTTCTCCAGGTACCCCTTCATTTTTGCTTTGCTCTGCATTTGATCTTCTTCCACCCGTTTATACTTATCTATCCGGTCCATGAGCTGACGCATATCTATCGCAGCCTTCATTGTCAAAGACCTCCTTAACCCATGCTCCGCGGGAAGACCCACCTTGAAAGTCCTCACGGCTACATCTTCCACATCCCCATCAATTTCATTATACGTTTCCCAATATCGGTCAGAATAAGTTTTAAGTGTTTCCCCTTCCCTCATAGTCATAGACAATAGAGCATCCAAGGGTTTTGGAATCCTAGTACAAGTTATGAACCTTGCTCCAAATGCCCTAGTCAACTCCTCAAAAGACCTCAGAGAACCTTCTGCTAAGGCAACAAACCACCTCATAGCCACGGCCCCCAAACTGGAGGGAAAAACTCTGCACATCAATGCCTCATTATTCGAATAAACGGCCATCTTCTGACTAAAATGACTAACATGCTCTACAGGGTCAGTCCTCCCGTTATACATAGTAAAGATGGGCTGTGAAAACCTACGAGGTAGCTTTGTCCTATTTATCCTGGCCGCAAAAGGGGATTTGGAAATTTGCCTCAGGGCTTTACCCATTGCATCGCTCCCGTCATCACGATATATCCCATCTGTATCAGGCATCCTAATCTCCTTCTGCTGTTTTGCCCTAACGTCCGAAGACACACCGCCACGGGTACCACTCCAAGTAGGTTCGAGTACTGGGGGAACCCTTCCTCTGAGGTTTGCTCCCGAACTGTCACTGGAAGAGCTAGCAGTACTTTTACGCCTCCGCTTCCTACTATCCATGCACTTGCATAGATAAGCTATTTCAGATTGCATCTGTTGCAATACCACGTCACGAGACATATATTCCTCAGTCAGTGATTGTCGCTCAGCCCCCTGACCGCCATCATGTGCTCTCACCACCTCTGAGGTATGTCCCTTCCCTTTGTCACGCTGAAGACTTACCGCTACGTCCCTGCTTCGTGAACTTACTGATTCCTCCCCTTCTAGGTACGTTTCAGCCATCTATTCCTATACTACGTTGTTGTTCCCACAAACGGCGCCAATTGTAAGGACCTGAGAATTCACAAACTTATTTAACTTCCTCTTCTTCGTTTATTGATCAAAGATCCTTATACAATAAATTTGGTAGAGAGGGTCCAACAACAAAAGTCCCCTTTCCGTAGTGTCCTGCCCCTTATTTATATCGTTTGTCCCTTTCATCGTGGCCTTACACCTCACAATCTACTATGCTTTTCCCTTTGACATCTGTTTGTCGGTAATGGAGCAGGGTTCTAACTTTGCATTCAGCACTGTTCAGGTCATGTCCACATTAATGCAATGGATTGAGTTGGTATCCTCCAATTAATGCGGCCAGAATGGTTGTTGCTGGGCATTTAATGCAACCTTCTAAATTAGCCTGCCACCTTCGGATACTTGTAACCCTTATGTCAGCAGTGCCCATGCCACATCATCTTCGGGTATCTACAGGTAACTTCCCTTTCTCCTTTACTTCATCTTGCTTAATGCTTGTCGGCCTTCTTTTCCTCGGGTCTTCGGGTTCCTGGGTCCTCGGAACCTCACAAATACAATATCAACACAAATAAGAACAATTTATAAGCTAAAATAAACTTGAGCACATCACCAATTCAACACAAACTTTTTTTATTAGTGCTTCAAAGTTAAAACCAATACAAATAACAACATATTTATACTGGTAGTGCATCAAACCAACACAAATATTAATAATAAAAAAATCAAATGACATTTCATTTAGTTAGTAAGATATCAAATTGCTCTATCTCAACTTAGTTGAGAAACACAATAAATATGAACTAGTTTTATTATTCTATAATTAGTAGGATATTATATAGTTCTATCCCAACTCAATTGATAAGCAAAAAAGTAAATAATAGAATCATATAATATATTTTTTAAATATAGGTGGGCTAGGTTAGGGTTGGTGGATTTGTGAATTTGCTGATCTACACTAAATCTAGACTTACTGCAAAAAAGATTTTAACAATCCAACCCAACCCAACCCACCAATTCCTAAAAACCAACTCAACCTGGCAAGTTGGATTGGATCAGATCGATTTTAGCTACTCAGTGGGTTGGCTGCACATCTCTATTGACATTTCCTATTTTGCTAGCTAATGGCTAAAGCAATTGATGCAATTAAGCATAGTAAGCAATATTAAGTATTTTGCTAATATATAGTAAGCAATATTAATGGTGGGGTCTTCACAAATCACTGACATTTAGTTTTAATTATGGATTTTGTTAATAAATATTTTAAGAGAATTTGTTTAGAAAATAATGTTAAAATATTAAAAAAAAGGAAAAATACAATTAATTCTTTAATTTTTTTTATATTTTTCATAAAAATTATATCCACATTTTCATAAAATAATTTATTAATGAATGCCATGTCAACACAGAACCTTTTAATTATTGACACCTTCAATGCCTGTAATTCCGAAAATTGCCAACTGATTGTCTGCAGCTAATATGAGTTGGGGTACTTGTGCAACGGATTTGAATGAATAAATATTGTTGCTCAGGGCTCAGAAGTCAGAAGTCAGAAGTCAGGACAGTTATAAGCTTCGCCATCAAATAGCCAATGAAGTTCTCTGAATCTATGTGCAAAAGTGGGTCTGATTCAATTGAAAGATTACCATTTGGATACTAAAACCTTTCGATATATTTGGATATTTGAAGTAGACTTTTCATCTATACTTTTAGTCTTATCTGGGAACCAATTCTAGTTTTCGTACGGCTCACATGGTCCCCCCACTTCCCCTCTTTGATTGATACAGATGTTATCAAAATGTTATTATATGTCAGAAGTTTAAATACAAGGGGTTTCACTTTCATATGAAAGAAAGAACTACAGCTTTCACTTCCCCTCCTGTTTTTAATATATTACTGTAAAAAATAAAGGGAAATGTTAACAAGTGTGGCGTTTGTTAAGATTCTTTTTTAATGAATTGTGTTAATAAAAAGTTATTAAAAATGTTACTAAAAATGATTAAAAAAAACTATTAAAAAATTATTAAAAAGAATAAAAAATTGTAAAAAGTAAATTAATGCTATAAAAAATTATAAAAAATTTGTTATTAACAGACACCTTACTGTGCCTATTAACACAACCCATAAATAAATTAACAACCTATAAATAATTTTTTTTTTTTTGAGAATCCCCATAAATTGGTGTCCCCATAAATAAAAATTGGTGATTCTGAAATACCAAATTATCTTGTTGCGTAATGAATTACAATGTGCAATGAGAGATGCAATCCTTTTTTCAATTCTAATTGATTGGTGACATACGCAATATTGGATTAATTTGGTGACATAAGTCATAATTGTTAATTATTCTGCCAAAAAGGACAATTATTATTAATTGTTGCGATTAGATTCTCAAAAGATAAAATAATTGTATGCGATTCATATCACATCTCTACCTTCATGATTGTCTGCATATTTGGTGCATTGAAAATAATTAGTGAAATTTGATTTCTAACATTGTTTTATTTTTTTTCCTTTTCTCTTTAATCAACCCGCAATATTAGGTTGACAGTTGACTTGCTATTTGTCTTATACTGTATATGTCAAGGATTTGTGTTTTTTTTTTTTTTGGGAACCAATTGTTAGGTGAACCTTTCTCTCCATCTGATTTGCAATTGAAAGTTCTTGATAAATGGAAGATGGACCTATCTTTTATGTTTGTGTTTATTTTGAATGTGCTAAAAATTTCAAAATCTGATTGTTTGGTAAGTTGGGTCATCTTACGTGTAAAAAGTACTCGAAGGGTTTTTTTTTTTTTGGGATGAATTGCAAATCTAGTACTAGATGGAATATTTGTTTTAAATTTTTAATCCCTATAAGCTAAAATAATGATGATGGAATTAAAGTCTCAACCAACATGATCTAGATAAAGGAAAAATATATCTTGTTATGAGTCCTCTCCCTCATAGCTGGTGGGTCTCACTCAGTTGTGAAAGAAAGACTCATATACTTATAATAGATTATACTTTCTCATATATTTCTCTCCGAAATATGTTTATTTTGACATGTTTATACTTATGCTTTGGTTTTGTGCCCTATATATTTTTAATTACTTCCTACAGATTGTGGGCCAATTACATATTCATCCCACGACTACATAGTAGTAGTACATACAATCTTTTGTTTTTAAGCTCATCATCGTGGTGACTATTGGTATACCAACAACTGTACAGAGTAAATTTGAGTTCAATTTTTTTTTTTTTTTAGAGTTTTAACCTATGACATCCACTCTTGATGATAACTCATTATCATCAGACCAAGATACCAATCAATTTTTGGTGTAAGCGGGAATTGAACCTCAAATCTTTTATATAACCATCAGAGACTTTACTAATTAAGCTAACTGGAACCTATATTATTTTACTTTCTTTGTTGGTCTTATAATCAACAATTTGGTTCAAATCTAGTAGAGAAAAATTGTAGTTATTTTCTTTTGCATTTAATTTTTCCCCCCAAACCATTGTTTATGATGGTTGACCTTGCTTTGTATATAGGCTTCAAATAGGGCTTTTCCTTTGCAATTGTTAACAGAGTGGTTCATGAAGGAATTTGTGTTGTTTGTCAATGTATCGAAGTCTTCAGGCAGCTTGGAAAGGATTATGAAGAAGAAGTTTATTTAGGGAACTCTTTTTTTTTCGGTGGAAAATTTGAATGTTGAGAACCTAGAAAAACATATAAATTTGGAATATGCTCTTAAGGAATATAAAAGGAAACAATTGATACATTGTCTATTGGGGATTTGAAAGAACATCGTATCCTAAATTTGTTCTATGTCATTAAAATGAGTAAAATGGGTACACAAATATTAACTTCATGGTGCTTCTTTTGAATTAATAGGTAAATGATAAATTTTAACTACAAAATTAGTTGTAACTTTAGGTTACAATCTTACTCAATATCTTTTTATTATAAGTGAATTTGACAAATCCATCACTAGATTACATTTTCTTCTTATATCCTCCGTATTTAAAAGTTTTTAGAAAATTAAGATTATGTTTGGTAACGGTTTTTGTTTTCTATAGGGACATTGGGTCCAGTAATTTATAAAGGATGACCCAAAATATCTCTTGGGCTAAAAGCCCAATCTGAGGACATCAAATGATCTAGGGGTGTGTGAATGTACCTCGTAAAGAAAATACTAGGTAAAGATGTGATAACGTATGAATAATAATGTCCAAGGAAAGCTTTGTCCTCGGATAGTAAAGTCGAGGTAATAGAAAGAGAGGTTTAATATCCCCAGGCTATGTTATAGAAATTCCTATGGTTTCGAAAAAAAACGGTACACGTGGAGGACAATAGAAAGGGCGGTGGAATATCTAAAGTAAAGCTGCTACCGTCGCCCACACATTAAAGGCTCTGCAATTGATATACTGACTGCATTAATGGAGAAATGAGACCTAAGCATGAGGTTTAGAACTTGGTCCCTGACCCTAGAGGACTTCAGGGAAATTTGATGGGACAAGTACCTAAAACCAGCGTTATAACCATGAGGTGGAAGATGAGAAGAGGATAAGAGGAGGAAGAGGAAGTATAAATAAGAGAAGTGACCTTCGGAAGAAGGAGAGGCTTTTTCTTTAAAAAAGAAAGAATAGTATATGATAATCTAACTATCCACAATTGTAATCGATCCTAAAAAGTAATATTATAAACTATCCTTGGATTGTGTCCGAGGAAGAGCTTTCATTCATATTCTTACAGATAATTCCTTATTTGTGCCATTGGGCCCAAAGTCCGTTCTTTTTTTGTTGTTTAAACCACTTTTGAAATATAGGTTTCAAGCCCACTCTCTACAAATTTATTGTAAAAAGGCTTTTCAAACCCTTTCCCTTTTGATTGTGGATCGAGAGTTCGAATTGTGTCCTTACATTTTCTATTTTCAAAAACTTGTTTTTGAGAATATAAAGAAAAAAAAAATTTTATTATATTTTTGAAACTAAAAACAGGTTGGGTTAATTGAAATTAAAAATATCATTTTTTGAAGAAAAAAATAAAAAATACTAAAAAATGTTATTACTAAGATTTGAACTCTAATGCTAGCTGAATTGGCACATCCCCGTGTACAAAGTGTTTTGGGGTCTAAAGGGGAAATGGTTCGAGCTGCGGGATTAGCAGCATGTTGTAATTATTTCACAAAAAAAAAAAACTCTAATGCTAACTTATTAAATGAGATAAATTCATTAAATTAAATGTGTGTTTTCATTGACTTTTGAAAATTAGAAATTGAAAACAGCATTTTACATGTTTTCAATTTTCTTCACAAATTGAGTTTTGAGAATAGTTTTTGTTTTCTGTCCATTTTGGGTTACCAAACAAGTTTCTTAGTTTCAAAAATTGAAAATTGTTTTTGAAAACAAAAAATAAGGGGAAAAAACAGATTCCAAACGTACCCTAAATATCAATAATTATATCATCAATAAATTATTTAAATTGCAAGTTTTTGTAGTTTAAAATTATACATAAAATATAAGTTTAGCTTATAGATCATATAGTAAATAATATCCGATTGACACAAAATTTGACATGTGTATTACTAACGTATAGAACATACAATTCAACGGTTAGATTTTTCAAAATATGTAGTAATGTTTATTTTATTGAGTAATATTGTAATTTTAGGCTATAACTAATTTTGTAGCTAAATATTTTTCAATAAATTTGCTAAAATTGTTTATTGGTTGATGCATTTATTAGTTATTTCTAATGTTTATTTTTGTTTTTTTAATTATAATTTATAAGTGTACATTTTGTAGATTCAACCAACTTTAAACCGTTAGACAACATTTTTGTCATACCAAGGCCATACGACAAGATTCACAAAATTGTTTTGATAGAAATTTTTCTATATCTGTTTGTTTGTTTTTTTTTTTTTTTTGAATAATAAAAATTGAATACAAAAGGTTACCAACAAAATTGGGTATTTTTTCTCAACCAACTTGGCTTCAAAATCTTGAGAAATATTAGATACCATTCTATTTAAACAAACAATTAAAACATGTTTACATTTTTACATACTTATCATATCCTGTGCATAACACAAGTTAAAATATTAAGTGTAACTTGAACTCATACATGTTTATTATAATTAATTTTACTATTAAATATCTTGAAGTAGTACTAAGGATTATAAAGAGTTTATTATATAAACTTAAAAAATGATGTGTTATTAATCACAAAAAATAATTTGAGTCTCAAAAAAATAATCACAAAAAATATACGCCATATATTCATTTATTATGTTATTTAAAGTGGTGCCAATTATGAATTTAAAAAAATAAAATGTCATTAAACATAACCTTATCACACTAGTTCTAGGCTTTTAATTCTAAAATTTGTAGTTTTAACATTTTCTTAATTAAGATATTTTCTTCATTTTAAAATTATTATTACCAAGAATCATATAAAATAAAATCCAAAATAAAAAAATTATAATAACCGACGATTTGATGAAATGGGGAGACAATTCCTTGTCTCCAAGTAAAAAAGTTTTGGCCATCCAATCAATCAAGTTATTGATTTGTTTCTTTCAATAAAACCCTTTAATCCACCCAATGAAACTCACTCATGGTCATGGTGGCTGCCCATACTTTACTGTCAAATATTATTCATTCATTCCATTCTTCCTTCAACCACTCTGCACCACTATACTAGGACATCACATCACTTCAAAGTTCAAACCACACCAAAAGGCGAGTGACAAATATATATATATATATATATATATATATATATATATATACACACGTGAGAGCATTTTCTAACCCTCTAAATTTTTATACTATTTAGAGAATAAACAGTGATATTTAACTATTACCTACCTATTTTTTCAAATACACTTTCCAACAGATTATCTATCATATTCTCTATCTCATTTAAATATTATTTCTTCATTCATTTATTCTTTATTTTTTTTTAATAACTACACATCATCCAATATTTTTTTTATTCAATATCTGATTATTATAATAGAAAAAAACATTTGAAGAATGAATAGTAGCCCATCAGATTTGATGAGCTACTGTTCATGAGCAAAAAAAAAATTCAAGTATAAAAAAGCTGTTAGAGACTAGTTTTATAGTTTTATTCTCTATTATAAGCAATATTTTGCCTTTACATATACCATTGGAGATGCTTTGGAGAACAAAAAGAAAAGAAGGTGGCCAGCATCCAAAACCCAAATTCATAAAAAAAAAAACAAAAAACAAAAAAACAAAAACAAAAACCCCCCACATCAAATCATAGTATCATACCACACCAAAGGGTGAGTGACAAATATATGTACTGGAAAAATAAAAGTTCAACTGGGACCAAGAAATCCAAAACCCACATTCTCACAGGAATATTTAAAAAAAAAAAAAAAAAAAATCCCAAATTCCACTACACACAAATACCAAACACATGAGATGAGATGCTCTCTCTCTCACACGGCCGCACCTATAATATTTTTGAGACATTATTACTAGGGAGACAAAAGGTCTTAAGGGGTAGTTTGGGAATTTGGGAGCAAAGAATGAAAGATTTTCATTGGACAGGCAGACTCTAGTTGTCACCTTTTACCAAGTATGGCGTGAAGACAAAGAGTTTACAAGAATGAGAAAACACCAAAACTCTTCCCTTATGCTTCTATTACCTCTTTTGCTTACATGCACTCTTCGCGCCTTTTTTACTCTCCATGTCTCTGTCTCCGTCTCTCTGTCTCTGCAAATGCTTCATTGATTTCTATTGAATGTAACACAGTCTCTCTCTCTCTGACGCATGCTTTTAAGTTTTCTCTGTATGTACGTGTTTATTTATTTTTCTTTATTGTTGTTGTATTTGTGTGTTTTTGTGATTTCTGCTTCTTACTGATTCTTTTTTGTTTTGTTAAAGTTTGAATCTTTTTTGGGATTCTGATAGGTAAAGATTTGAACTTTTTTGTGGAACAAGGATGGATTATAGTTTGCCAATAGCTAGCAGGACCAGACAAGGGCGAGCCCAGTTTTATGAAGACTGTATTGTGGAGAAGAAGAAGAAGAAGGGGAGGAAGGAGAGTAATGGGGTTGACTTGGCTGGTTCTAGCAGGCCCCATAGAGTTGATGGGGTTAAAGGGTATGAGAGATTAGGGTCTGAGAGTGAGTCTTTTGCTGTGTCTGATGGTAGTGTGGAGGAGATTGATGTGGATGATTGTAGTGAAGAAGGAGATGAATTGATGGATTTTGTGGGGGATGAGAGTTTGAAGTTGAAGAATAAGGGAAATTCAAATAAGGGTTTTGAGGGAATGGCCAATGTGGATGAAATTATGCTGGATGATAGTGATGATGAGGTGGTTATTTTGGGCGAAGGAAGAGATTTTGACTGGGAAGAGAGAGAGGAGGATGTTATTTGTATAGATGTTGATGAGGAGGATGATATGAGTGAGAAAGATGTGACTGAAAGTGGTGAACTGAATTCTGATTGGAGGAGGGGTAATGATGAACCTGTTTCATTGAGAAAAGGAAAGGGTGAGACTAGTAGCTTGAACATAGGTGAGAGGAAGAGTAGTGAGGATGGTTGTGGTGATGCTGTGTTTGATGATTCATGTGATGCTGTTAGAAACTCATCGCTAGAATCATCCTCTTGTGAAGAGGACAAAGATGATGAGGATGATCAGGATTATGAAGTGGAAAAGTTGGAAACTTGTGCTAGTTTGGAGCAATTGAGTTCGGATAATGGGGGTGAAGAGGAGGAAAAAGGGGAAGATGCTGAGGAATTTGAGGTTGTGAAGAGAGGGAGTCATGGGAGGGGGAGGCCAAAAGGAGTTGATGTTGGGTTGAAGAGGAGGAAGTATGGATTGGAATTGTTGGTTGATGTAGAGAATGACGAAGATAATTGTGTGGCTCGAAGAACCCGTTCTTGTTTTGTATCAAAATTGGGAAAAAAGAAAATGAAGCTCGGAACTTTAAGTCACCCACTTTGTGTTGATGAGGAGGAAGTGGAGTCTTCATCCGGGCATGATGATAGTGATGATGGTGCTGATGATGTTGGCAATGGTGGTGTGAAGGCTGGGTCTAATGATGAGAGTGAAGATTATTCTAGTGATGATGAGTCTGGTCATGGTGGTAAGATAAAATCTGTGTCTGCTAGTGAGAAATTTAAAACTAACAGAGGCAACATAGATGCTTGTGAGAGGAATTTACATGGGAAGGATATAGGGAAGTTGAAGATACCAATCAAGGGAAATCGCATCCGTTTGTCAAAAAATTGTAACGTTTTGACAATTCTTGCGGATTCCATTTTGGAGAAGGGAGATCGTTTGGAAGAATTGGTTTCTTTTAGAGATGAAAGTAATCCCCCAGTTGCTGAGATATCTCTCCCATTGAAGTTCACTTTTGGAATTCAGGAGTCGAATCCACCAGAGAAATCAGAAGAAGAGAAAGAAATGGATAAACTTTGGGCTGATATGGAGTTAGCTCTTAGATCGAGTGAAATTGGTTATGTTGGTGCTGTTGAGGTAAGTTGGTTTCATGAAGCAGCACGCCTATATATATATGTGTGTGTGTGTGTTTGTTTCCTCTCATACATTGCTTGAAACCTGTTTACAAGGCACTATGGTAATTTCTGTTTCGCGTGACAATGTTATGAATAATTTATCTTGTGATTGATTATTGGAAGTCTTTATAATTCAGCAAATCTATGTTCTAACCAAGCATTCCATGAAAAAATCCTCTGTTTTGGTGAAATTGTGAATTTGACTACAAGACTACAATCCTCTGTTTATCTTGTTCATGATTAACTTAGTCGCTAAGGATCCCAATAGTCAAGACTACAAGTTTGTAATGACTGATTGTTGAGTTCATCTGGTTGCTTTTATGCATCCTGATATTTGATTTAATAGAAATTAAACTTGCATTTCAAATTCTAATAGCAAAAGGCCTAATATGTTTAATAAAAAAAATTTAAAATGCATCCATTCTTGGACACGGCTTTCAGCAGTTGATGGAATATTATATTTGGCTTGTAGAAATTAATTTCCATGATGTCTGCCACATAATAAGCATCCCAGTTTCCAATATAATAGGTCATATCTGAACTACACTAGAATACTCTCTTACTTAATTAAATGAGTTGGAGCAATATGGTTATAATATTTATCATGCCTTTTCCTGTTATTGTTAGCAATTGAAAGAAGGTGAATGCATTGAAATTCATGGATTGATGGACTGCAAATCGATCCATTAATTCTTATTATCTCTGGAGAATAGATTGCCCTCTATTTTTGCATTTTGCTTGTATTTTGGATACTTGAATTTGGACAATGGTACAGATTGAATCAAATGTTTTAAGTTATAAACATATTGTTTTTATTTACACTCACACACACACACAGGTCAGTTACAAAGTTGTCTTTTTTTTTTTTTGATGAAAAAAAAGGGCATTATTAACTTTCTTTTAGGTATTGAGTTTTTCACCCCTGAAAGGTTTAGGTATTTTTAACACAACTGCCACTTGGATCTGTGTGTGCGTGTGTATGATCTTTTCCTGAAATTGAGGGCATTATTAAAAAACGTGTTGAAGGTACTCTGAAAGCTCATGGCTGCCACATTGTAATTCAAATATCGTAAAGGCTGAAATTTTGGAACTATAGGTTTTAACATTGGTTTAAATTTTTTTAACAGTGGTTCGCACCTTCTTTTGTGATGTGTGTGTGTGTGTGTTTATTTTGAATGTTGCCATTAAAGTGTTTTGTATGGAATTTGGAGAGAGAGAGAAAAGTCGGGGGTGGGGTGGGGTGGGGGGGGGGGGGGGAGGTTGCTTGTAAAACTAAATTTACTTTTCTGTTGCTTTTTCAGTCCCCAGGTGGTTGTGATTGATACTTCTAAATACTTCAAAAAATATATATTTTCTTCCTAATGCAGGTAAGAAACATAGGGTGTCTTTTTTGTCCCCAAAGGAGGAGGGTAAAACTAACTTTAGTATGTCATATTAGTGAACTTTAGTATGTCTTCTTGAATTACTTCAGTATGAACTTCATGTTCTTGATCTTATGAGTATGTATCTATGTCATTATCTTATTGCATGTGTGTGTATGTTTCTTATTTATTGCACTCTGTTCATTATTTTTTATTAAAAATAGGGATAAGATCTTCAATTAAATCCTCCAATTCCTTTCAATTTTTATTTAGATGGAAGACATGTGGCATTTAAAAAACAAATAAATGACATATGTCACAAATCTGGCTAAAAATGGGAGGGAATTGGAGGAATCAATTGGAGGGGATCCTTTCCCAAGAAAAAAATTGTACCATGTTCATTATTGGTAGCATTTATGGTTGGAAAATGTGTTCGTAAGTCAATACTAGATTATGTTATCAACATGACTAAAAAACAAACATAACACTAATGATATTTGTAGGTTTATTAAAATTCTCCAAACACCTTAAAAGCATTAGGGATTGGTAAAGTAGGTCAAACCATTCAATTGTTGGTTATTTTGTTGGACTTTACTAACCATAGTATACCATTTTTGGAAAAAGTTTTATCGAGAATTGAAAAAGTTTTGACAGTTTTTTCAATTTCTGATAAAACTTTTCCAAAAACAGATTTATTAATGTATGCCCTAAGGGCATACATTATATGGACCCTATTTTGTTTAACATCCCTTCCCAGCCTTTATTTGTACACATCATGACCTTTTATATAGGCTCAATATTTTTCTTATCTAATTTGACCAGTCTTTTTTCCCCTGCCATCTCCTCATTTAGCATCTTATATGAGTGCATTTGTTACTGGTGAAACTTTAATTGTTTAATGTTGATCAATAGGTTGAAGATGAAGATTCCCTTCCTCCAGAGGATGAAGTTGATAGAGCTACCCTTTGCCATCAAGGGTATCATCAGCTTATTCTTGATGAAGAAGTTGGACTTAGATGTGAATTTTGCCCACACGTGCAACTGGAAATCAAGTATATTGTACCAGATTTTGTAAGTCTTACAATTTTTTCTTATTCATGTTTATATGAGTGAAGAAGGTTTGTCTCAGTCCAGCGAGCTGAATGACTGGTAGTTTCTGTCAAACCAATATTTTCTTTTCAACTTGATAACAGAGAAGTTTTGCATCAAATATCTGTTTCTTTTCTCTTTAAACTTGGTTTTCCATATTGCAGAGTAGAAATCCTTTTAGACAATCAGACAGGAGAGACTCAGGTGCAATGAACAATTCCATCGTTGATGAGCTTAGGTCTCAAGACTGGTCTGGTGATTCCCTCTCTAACTGTGATCCCCAACTTCGAGCTGAAGGCACCGTGTGGGACATCATTCCTGGTATAAAAAATAGTTTGTATCCACATCAATGTGAAGGTTTTGAATTTATTTGGAAGAATATAGCTGGAGGAATTCATCTTCAGAAGTTGAAACATCAAACGACTTGTGCTGGTGGGAGTGGCTGCATTATATCACATGCTCCTGGGACAGGAAAAACCCGTTTAACCATTGTTTTTCTTCAGACGTACATGAAATTACATCCCACATGCAGGCCTGTCATTGTTGCTCCTCGTAGCATGCTCCTTACATGGGAAGAGGAGTTCCGGAAATGGGATTTTGACATCCCATTTCACAATCTGAACAAGAATGAGTTGTCAGGCAAGGAAAAGCTGAGGCAAGATGGACACATGAACCTAAGTGTAATCCGTATGGTAAAGTTGTATTCCTGGAAAAAGGATAGAAGCATCCTGGGGATCAGTTACACACTGTTTGAAAAGCTTGCTGGAGAAGTTAATAAAAAGGATAAAGTAAGGACTGAACAAGATTATCATTTCAGGAAGATCCTTCTTGAGGTTCCCGGTATTGTAGTCCTTGATGAAGGGCACATTGCTCGCAATCCTGATAGTCGTATCCTACAGGTGTTGTCAAATATAAAAACGGATAAGCGCATCATCCTTTCGGGAACTCCTTTTCAAAATAATTTTTATGAGCTTTATAATACGCTATGCTTGGCAAGGCCAGTGTTTGAAGACAAAGAAGGTAAATGGTTATCTCTTACGAGTTCCATTACTAAAGTCACTGATGATAGGCTGAAATATGAGAAACTGAAGAAGGTTAGAGATATGATTCAGCCATTTGTTCATGTACACAAAGGCTTCATACTACAAGAAAAACTTCCAGGGCTGAGGGACTCTTTGGTTATATTACAGCCATCCCAGCTGCAGAAGAGCCTCTTTGAGGAACTCCGTGATCATTTTGTAAGGTCCAACTTCAAATTTGATCATTATGAATCTTTGATTTCTCTCCACCCTTCACTGTTGCTTCAGTGTGGAGATGACAGTTTTCCTTCTGACAAGCATAAATTAGAAAAATCAAATCTTGAGGCTGGAGTCAAAGCAAAATTTTTAATTGAACTCATCCGGCTTTCCGAGGCTGTGAATGAAAAAGTTTTGGTTTTTAGTCAATTCCTTGAACCGTTAGCCTTTATAAAGGACCAGCTTAAGTATCATTTCAATTGGAATGAAGGAAAAGAGATGTTGTATATGGATGGTAAGCATAGTATGGAGCAGCGCCAATCCTCAATTAATGTTTTCAATGATCCAACTAGTGAAGCAAGGGTATTATTAGCATCAATAAAGGCAAGCCGTGAAGGGATAAATCTGGTTGGGGCTTCAAGGGTTGTTTTACTGGATGTGGTATGGAATCCGTCAGTTGAAAGGCAAGCAATATGTCGTGCATATAGGCTTGGGCAGAAAAAGGTAGTATACATATACCATCTCATTGCTTCTGGTGCAAGGGAAGAAGCAAAGTATTATCGACAAACTGAGAAGGACTTGTTGTCTGAGTTAGTATTCTGTTCTTCTGGCAGGGGTTGTGATCAGCAGAAAATCTCCCGGACAGTCTCAGATGATAAAATTTTGGAAGAGATGGTTCAACATGATAAACTTAAGTATATGTTTGAAAAGATAGCATACCAACAGAAAGAGTCTAAACTGATTGAGACTTATAGCTGGTTGGAGAAAGAACCAGTAACATCCTCACCATCTAGTCCTTGAGGCTGAAATTATTTTGTGTTTTTTGGTTCTAGAAGTTTGGTCGCATTATAAAGCTATCAAAAGTTTTTGTAAACAAGTGTATTCAGTGAAGTATGGAAAAATTAAAATGGATTGTTTCATACTTAGTTTGCAACTAGTAATTTTGAGTTCTCTTTCTTGATTTTTATTAATTAGATTCCAGAATGTTTGAAGCATACCAATATTCCTCCTTTGTCTCCTGTGCCAACATTTACTCTTTTGCAGTGTAGAATATATTTTTCCATCAGGTGAGAACTTTCTCAAGATTTGATTTGTTTCAGGGTTCAGGTTAGTACTTCCAACGAAAATTGCATGAACCTTGTTGTGTGTGTGTGTGTTACTCAGGACATCAAGATCTAGTTAATTTAGTATTTACTATTTAGTTTCAACCTGAACTGGGGTGCGATTCTGGTTGATGTTTATGCTGCATATGCATTTCTAATTTTGAGGTGTGATTCTTTGGCACCTGGATCTGGTAAGTGGTGAACGAATATGTAATGCAGGAGAAGAATGAGAGTAAGGTGAAGATGCAAAACTAAAAGCATTCACTTGATGAAAGACTGGCTTTCTCATGTATTCTTATTAACCCAAGTCCCAAGCTCTTTTCCTTCAGTTATTATCCATAGTATACCTGTTGATAATTGTTTTCTCTTGCTTTGCACTACATGACGAGGGAATCATATATTTACCTCTCAAACGTCCTTAGAAAAAAATGCAGGTTTTATCTATTTATTTATTCCTGGCTAATGAAAAGGAGTCTCTTGGAGCTCAGTTAAGTCAGTTACTCCATAATAAAATCCACACCAACCACTTACCGAAAATGAGGATCGACTTCTGTTCCTTTTGGTATTTTGTTCTGTAATGGCTTCCACTTTGTCTCTAGGTACAGTACAACTAAGATGACTCCAATTATTTGAACTGCAAAATTTTTTGGGGAGTATAATAACCTGTATCAATATTACCTAAGTACATAGGGCAATTTTAAGTCAGACGAGATGACTACAAAATTTTGGATATAAAAATTGAAAAAAGAAACTTAAGGATATAAAAAAAGGAATTACATTGTCGAGAGTTGAACCCAAACTATTGAAAAAAAAAAAAACTATTACAAAGTTTAAGGATATAAAAATTATTAAAAAAAAACTATTTAAAGTTTATGGACGAAAAACAAACTTATAATAAAGTTTAAGAACCAAAATAATATTTTGTTTTCTAAAAAAGAGGTAAACCGGAGTTACGAAGGAAACTTTGAGCTCATATTGGTCATGGGTTGAGAATGGGAATTGAACTTTATAAGATCAAATCTCCTATTGTTCCTCAATAGCTTAGTGGTAAAGCGATCAATTGTTAAAAAATAGAACTTTTTAAAGGTTATGGATGAATAACAAACTTTTAGTAAAGTTTAAGAACTAAAACATTATTTCACCTAAAAAGAGGCAAAAAAAAAAAGTAATTACATCGTCGAGACTTGAATCAAACTATTGAAAAAAAAAAAAAAAAAACTATTACAAAGTTTAAGGATATAAAAATTATTAAAAAACTTATTTAAATTTTATGGATGAAAAACAAACTTATAATAAAATTTAAGAGCCAAAATAGTAATTTTCTAAAAAAGAGGCAAACTAGAGTTACGAAGGAAACTTCGAGCTAATATTGGTCATGGGTTGAGAACGGGAATTGAACTCTATAAGATCAAATCTCCCGTTGTTCCTCAGTAGCTCAGTGGTAGAGCGGTCGGCTGTTAACTGACTGGTCGTAGGTTCGAATCCTACTTGGGGAGATTTGATTCATTCCGAATTAAAGAATTCGGAATGAAAGGGTTTGCTTTGACCGTTAAGAGTAGGTAACCCGTTCCCTGTGTCTTTGTTTCTATTGCATTCTATCTCATCGTATCACATTCTGTTCTGCGATATTGGGGAATCACCGTCAATACCTCGGTGTAGGTCCGGGATAATCCTTTGTTCCGCAGTCTGGGGCTATTTACAACTAGCCAATTAAGAATTCTCAGATGTACTAGTACTAGCAAGTGCATCTTTGATGCAGTCATCGATTCTTTCAGAAGCCCACAAATATTTAAACAAAAAAAAAAAAAATTTATGTTTATGGATGGAAAACAAAATTATAGTAAAATTAAAGAATCTAAGAAATATTTTATCCAAAAAGAGGCAAAAATGATGAAAACAAATTAAAGAACCAAAAGCAGTTTTTTTTTTTTTTTTTTTTCTTTTTCCCAAAAAAGTCAAAAACAAACATTCCGTTGCCGGGACTTGAACCCGGGTCTCTCGGGTGAGAGCCGAGTATCCTAACCAACTAGACTACAACGGATTGTTGATTTGTAAACTTCACGATATATTAAATAAATACTATACAGGTTCCTGTACCCGCTTTAAAACCCTGGACCCGTTTGGGCACATATAAAACCGAATCGAAGAAACCCTAAGGGTTTCTCCAACTGCTCATTTTCTTAATCAGATTCAGCCGCTGCTTCTCTCTCAACACTTCCAATCCAATCAACATGGTACCCTCTCTCTCTTAGTAGATTTCAATTTTCTCGATCAGTATTGTATATTGAAGTCCAGGATATGTTTGTTTACTATAAAAATGAGACTTTTCCGTTATTTTTTTCATCTGTGTTTTCTTCGTATTACAAAAAAAGCAATTAATCAAAATTGGTGTCCCTACAATGTTTGAATTTATGGTGAACATGTGAGTCCATTTTTCAATATTGGGTTTACTGAGTTGGATCATTCTAACTACATGACTAGTAGGTGCATTGGTTTGGTCCTAAATTTGTTGGGTTTATTGAATATCTTAGTAATTCTAGATGAAAATTTTGCAAATTTAAAGTGGAGCAAAGACCCCGTGCCGTAGTCGATGTTTATGAGACAAAAGAAATATGGGTTTTGATTGTTACTTAGAAAGAACCATTGACTGCTTGTATGGTGTGTTGAACTTGTTGCATATGTTATTGATTTAGAGCTGTTCAATTTGTTGAGGAGAATGCTGTTCTCTGACTTGCATTATGTTAAATTCGCGGCATGATCAATAATAATGGCAGGAAATGGTTTTGTTGTCAGTGATTTTACACATCTAGTTGAATTTCTTTCTTAAACATTGACTAAGAGTGATAATACCACGAGTTTGTTTGTCATCGGCTTTTTGCAACCTCATTTTCTCTACGAACAACCAGACTTTAGTCGGTTTTTAGTAAATAAAGTAATAAGCAATCAGCAAGAAGCTGCATCCAAATGCATACACATCTCTTCCTTGTACCTGTTGCTGTCAATAGATAGTCTGGCTGACCCATGATTTGCTAAATTTTCCAGACTGTTACCCTACTTTTGGATCTTTTTTTAATTCAAATTGCATTTGCATATAGTTTTGGTTTTGGATCTAAGTTGATCCCTTTGTTTTTGGATGCAGACTAAGAGAACAAAGAAGGCGGGTATTGTTGGAAAATATGGTAAGTGCTTTGAATTTATATGTTTTTAATCTTATATGAATCTTGATTGATATTTTTTCCCCATAAATGAGAGATTGCATTTTGATCTAGTGTTCTTGATTGGGTAGTGCCTCCCCTTGCTCCTCAATAAGGGTGAGCTGAGAAATTATCTGATAGTGAATTAATGAGACTTGTCTTAACTATAATTTTACTAGTCTGAAGTTTTTATTTGGAATTTTTTGTTTTTACCTAAATGATAAATATGTAATTTTTGTTTAATTTGGAATTGTTGTAATTTTGAATTATTGTTTTAACTATTTAAATATAGTCCATTTGTTATATGGTAAAGTTAGGGTCAATCAATCTAAGGCTATTACTTCATTGATAATTTAATAAGAATTCTGCACTTTGCTTTTGTATTTATTTTTCTTTGTTTTTGTGTTCCTATACTAAATTTCTGAATTTTCTGTCAAGTATTGAAATAATAGAATATGGATAAGGGGGAAAAAAAAAACTGGCCAAATTCTTGTTTTTTTTTTTTTCCTCTTTTTGATAACCTTTGCCAGAAACCATTTTTAAAAAAAATTACATGTTGCCCCTTTTTATAGGTACCCGTTATGGTGCCAGTTTGCGAAAGCAGATTAAGAAAATGGAAGTTAGCCAGCATAGCAAATATTTCTGTGAATTCTGTGGGAAGGTATGGCGCTGTTCTTGTGCTTTTTTTGTTCTTTTGGGGGTTAATGACAGCACTTCATTCAAATGTTGTGTTCTAATTATTTACTTCCATGTGGCAGTTTGCCGTGAAGAGGAAGGCTGTTGGAATTTGGGGCTGCAAGGACTGTGGAAAGGTCAAAGCAGGCGGTGCCTACACCTTGAAGTAATAATTCTAACTTGAATTAGTTTTTTTTCCTCTTCATTTTTGAACCCTTACAAGTAAAGGTCTAATTGCTGTTTTTGTCATTTTGACAGCACTGCTAGTGCTGTGACCGTGAGGAGCACCATTCGGAGGCTTAGAGATCAAACTGAAAATTGAGCAGCAATCAGCCTACTCTATCTTGTTTTTGAATGTCTGCACCTTTAGAAAGTTTTACTTTAAGAACGTTTGTAGTTTTTACTTTTTAACCCCTTCATCAATGGAAATTGTTGGAAGTATTTTTGTTAAACTGAGATTTACACTTCTCGGCTGTTGTCAAGTTGGTTTTTGGTAATATTAGAACATTTAAATTGTGTTTTCACGGCTTTGAATGTGAGTTAAAAGCTATAATTTGTTTCCAATGTTGATCTTGTCTCCCCGGTATCCTATTCTTTATCCATTGCCTTAAAGTGGGATATCAGGATAACTAATGGAGGTGCATCCTTGTTCCTTTTTATTCAGCAGCAATAAGGGTTGTGTTCTGGAGTAATTTACGTTGTGAGCCTGTTAGGCTCATGGTTGTGCTATACCCAATTTGTCACTGATTGGGGTTCCCTTTTTCCTCAGCGAGTGTGATAAAATGTGAAAACACCTTGTGACAAATTACTTTTACAGGGTAAGCAGTTTATGAAGAGTTTTTTGGGGTATGGAATGACCATTGTGCCCTAACTTGACTTGTGGCAATACCTACTTGTTGGTTACCAATGTCTGAGAATGAGGGACCCGATATCATGCCACAAATGAGAAAAAGCCTTTGTTATTTAGATCACTCACCCTCCGTAGGTGGTATCAGTTTATTGAGATTATGTTTGAGCTTAGTCGTCGTTGACGTTTATTTTTTTATACTAAAATGATGGAGTTGAAACATGGTTCCCAAAATCATGATACGGACTTTACGATTGTCAAACTCTTATCAGCCAAGTCAAGGAGAAATTATTCAATCGTTATGGAAGACCATGTCAGCAATGCCTAATGATCGTCCATTCCACTCCAGTAATATGATGCCATATGTCCCATTTAAATTAGTCATTATCCTAATCACACCCTATCAAATAAAATAATTATGAAACAAGACAAAAATATGAATTCATCTGGTGCCACCAACTTGTGCACAACTCGCTGCACAAAATTGTGGCACCAGAATTTTTCTAAAAACATATCTCAGTTCCAACATCAGTAGTCAACGACAATCCTGTGTCTTACTCTGGCACCATTAGGACGGTGAGCTTTATGGTGATGATGAATCTGAGCACCAGCAATAGCAACAGCATGCCATTAATTTTGCCCCCCAAACACCATGTCGTTCTCCTAGTCCCCAAACGCTTGCAACCAGATCTGGAATAGGTTTTGCAAGGCTTTCTGGCTTTGATTTTTCTCACCGTTGGGGGTTCTTTTGCTTGAAAACAAGTACTCTAGAAGACTAGAATGGAGGGAAAATACCGGGCATGGATTTTACAGAGCATTGTGGAATTTGTTGAAATAGGTATTTATCTAATTGGAATTAGTTTCATCAGTGCTGCAATCGAAGTTCTCAATATTACTTCCGCATCCCAACGCAAAGAGCCAAAGATATTAAAGTGTGGTATTTCAATTTGTTGACGTTTTTATTTTCAAATCAATATGCGTTTCTGTTTAATTTTAGGTATTTGTGGATAGAGGCATGAGATTGCTTAGATTGTTGGGTGGTTTTTCTGAATTATTTTTCCACAGAGATAATTTTTTTTTTTTTTTGGTTGAAGAATCCATAGAGATATTGTTAGCACCGAAGATGGAACTGACAAGATTCTTGTTTTCAATTTTAATTTTGGAGGGCATGATTAGGATAATGACTCATTTAAATTAGTTACGTGGCATTATATTACTGGAGTAGAGGACCATTTGGCATTGCTGATGTGGTCCTCCATAAGTACCACATAATTTCTCCAAATGAAGCCTGTAGCTTATAGCAGTCCTCTCAGAAACCCATTGTCATTGCGTAGACGATGAGCTGTCGCTGTCAAATTCGTTATCCATGTGTTGATAAATATTCTGGTACTCGGTTGATACTTAAAAAAATAATTTCAATATCGTGTATTGTATCATGTATCAGTGCATTCGGCATTCGTTACAGGTTTCAAGATTCAAGAATACCTTCTTGCTCTCTCTGGGCCGGAACATCCCACAATTCCCTTACCCTCAGTCCTAAATTGCTGGGTCTCACCACCTCCAGTAGTATAAAAATCAACGTCGACGCAACTATTTCTACCAGCAAAGTAGCATTCGCAGTTGTTGCTAGAGATCACCTTGGCGCTGTTGTAAAGGTTTGGCCTAGAATCTTGCCAGCCTGCTCCTCTCTTCAAGCCAAGCCAAGACTGAGGCCCCCTCTGGGCGGTGCAGCTTGCCAAGCGTGAACGTTGAAATCATGTCATCTTCGAAATCGAAGGGTTTTAAACTTGTTTTGACGCACTCCTCTCCCCCATTTGCACCCCGGACTGGTCCATCTGCGCTTTCCTTTGGGTTAATAAGCTCTATAACTCTGCTACCCACACAGCAGCGGAGTTTGCCTTAAGTTCTAATTCCTTCTTCTTCTTTTTTCCTGGAAATATTCCCTTTGCTTTGTTTGAAGCTTGTAAGGAGGATTCCACCCTTTGTTTCTTGTCTTTTGTTTAATGAATTGCATATTGTCAAATAATAATAACAAACACCTAATAAAATTTATAAAAAGATTTTATATATATATATATATATATATGTATATATATTTCATTTCATTAGAAATTCAAAATATATTCAAGTAATGACTAATTTAATCATTGTAGATGCTTATTTTTTGGAAACCCAGCAGGAAGAAGAAGCCCAACAACGTGGGTAGAAGAGAGTTGGATAGAAAAGTCATTAAGCTCAAGTGGCAGGAATAATGGATCATAGGTCCATAGAGCAAAGAAATGGACCTTGAAGAAGCAAATAGGTCTAAAAAGGTTCGGAAAGAGAGAAGTAGCGAACTTATGGGCAATATGGATGTAAAAAAGTGAGAATGAGCTACAATTGTCACAACAGGCCTAAAGTAATGTAAGTAAAGAAAGTAAGAGTCCATAAGTCCCAAGGATGAAATATAAAGTAATTGGGTCAGGAAAGCCCAAGGAGTTAGTAAAAGCCCATGGGAAGTATAGAATTAGAAAGGGCCAAGGACGCTCTAAGAAAGTAAATGGGCCAAGGATGCCCAAAAGGAAATAAACGGGACACGAGAGCTCACAAGTAATGTCGTAAAAAGCCTAATGAGTTTTTTGGGCCATTAGAAAAGAAATAAGCAGTAAGCCCGAAAAGGCCCAGCAGTTCTGGGTCAAATAACATCACGGCAGGAATAGCAGAATGATGTGACAAGAAGTAACAGCAAGACCATAAGAATAAAGTACTGAGAATGGCACGAAAGAAAGGAAGCCCACAATCGGGCAAAGCCCAGCCCCTAAGGGAGCAAGTCATAAGGAATAAGAAATTAGGAAAACAGCCCACGCCATAAGAAGTTAAAGACGAACGGCATAATGGGCAGACGGACCTTCGGACTGCGGCAAACGCACGAGCAGCAGGCAGATTTTGGACACCACCAGCTTGTACCCAGCCAATACAGGAAGTGGTGGGTCATGGGTTAGAGGTAAGAGAGCATGGTCTGGTAGTGAGAAGGAGGAAAACCTATTTTTGTGCTTCTTGCTCAGGCTCTTTGGGAGGAAGTGTCCTGTTAGGATGATATATCGCCCAAAAGAAGCAAAACTAAGTTGGAACCATTAAATGCATGCCATAAGGGATGGAGAGAGATAGAGAGCACTCACATTGTGGCAGGTAAGAATGTCACGGCAAGTAAAGAAACAAAATAGTCTTCTTTGTCTGGTGATGTGGAGTGGCGCAGCCAGCACAAGTAAGTGGCGCTAGTTGGATGACTGACCAATCAATAATGGTCGACAAGGACACTTACATTAGACAAAAATGGTTAAGAACTAAAATGGTAAAAGCCAGTCACGACAGACATTATATAAAGAACCCTTACTGTGCAAGGAAATGGGGATGGTAACAGTAACCTTTAAGGATAGAGCCACAACAACTAAGCAAAAACCAAGAGATAAAAAACGAAGGGGAAAAGAAAGAGAGAATCGGGGAAAAATGAAAAACAAAAAAGAGAGAATAGCATAGCAAGCATGCACTGAATAAGATGATTTTCCCCTCTCCCTCTCAAACCACGCTCTCTGCTAAAGGCAAGAGACTTCTCTGGGCACAAGTCATTTAGGCCCATTTCTTCAAAGCAGTTAATTTCTTCACCGGAGAGATTATTCGCATTGAGGAAATGGCTTCCTTCTTGACTTAGACCCCGTAACATAACTCGACATGGCAGACTGATATTTCTTTGTGATTTAATAGGCATATTACCACATTTTTTGTATTTATTTTGGTGTAAATGCATTTTTAGTCTCTACATTTTTAGCATTTTTCTATTTTAGTCCCTACATTTTAATTTTACCATTTTTAGTCCCTAATCCAATTAATGCGTTCCATTTTGGTCTTTTCTGTCAGTCAACCGACGGAAATTGCTGAAGTGGTAGCCAGAGGAATTAAAATATTATAAAAAATGCCACATCACCCTGACACGTCAGCATATAAATTTAAAAAATAACTTTTTTAATTTTAACAAAATAATAAAAATTAAAACTAAATTAAAAACTAAAATGGATAGAATTAAAATAGAAATTAAAAACCTCAATTACTAAATCGTTGGATCAAATTGGTGGTTGCTGGGTTTTGGTGATGGCTTTTCGGTGGTGGGTTTCGGTTGTGGAGTTGAATTGGTGGCCGGCTTTGGTGGTGGTTCGTTCCAGTGTTTGCTGGATCCATTTGGTGGTGGGTTTCGGTGCTTGCTTGATACGTTTGGTGGTGAGATTTGGTGCTTGGTGGGTCTGTTTGGTGGCTGGGTTTTGGTGATGGTCTTTTTGGTGGCTAGGTTTCGTTGGTGGCTGGGTTTTGGTGGTGGCTGGGTTCTATTCGGGGTGGTGGTGGCCATGCCTTTGGGTTTTGTTTAGGTGTTTGGTGAGTTGGGTATTGAGTTTGGGTTTGAATTGCTTGGCGATGGTTGATAATAGGTTGTTAATCGAGGCTGAGGACAAAGAAGAAGGCGGCGGCGACGGCGGTTTTAGCTCGAAGCCTAGGGTTTCGGTGGAGAGGAATCGGCGGTCGCTGAAATTGTCCTCCTCGTTCATAGCCGATGGACTTTCTGCCAAGTCTAAATCTCTGTATACGAAGCTTCCCTCTCAGCCTCTCAGCCTCTCAACCTCTCTGTCCTCAAATTGGGCGACTCTTCCTTCGGTAATTCTCTCTTTTTCTTCTATGAGGTTGTTTGGTTACTGAGAAAATCGATGAATGTGGAAAATGTGCTTTTTTTTTTTTTTTTGGTTTCTAAATTTGGAATAAACTCACAACAACTACATATCAAGTTAATGGATTTGAAGTTTTCTGATTCAGGATTTGAACTTATTTTTCCAATTCTTTTCCTATAATTTTCTCAGAAACCAAACTAGGGTTAGGGTTTATTTATGCTGGACTTGAAGTTGAAATCCAAAACACATTTCAAGTTTTCTCTCATGGATTTTGAAGTAATTGAGGTTTTTTAATTTTTTTTTAATTTTGTTATTATTTTTATTATTTAATTAAAATTAATTAATTAATTTTTTAAATTTATATGCTGACGTGTCAGGGTGATGTGGCATTTTTTATAATATTTTAATTCCTCCGGCTGCCACCTCAGCAATTTCCGTCGGTTGACTGACGGAAGGGACCAAAATGGAACTCGTTAATTGGATTTGGGACTAAAAGTGGTAAAATTAAAATGTAGGAACTAAAATGAAAAAACGTCAAAATATAGGGACTAAAAGTGCATTTACGCCATTTATTTTTTGTTGTTATCTCATAAAACATGTGTTTTTTGTAATGACCCATTATTTAATTCTGTTTAAATGGTGAACGAATCTCTGTTATTATCTTTATTATATCTGTTTGCCGTAATTACCATAGCAGCTCTACCTGCTATGGGCATGTGATCAAAGCATTGGCAAAACAGGACATAGTTTACGCACAAGTCGGATCAAGGTAGGTTACAATTGGACCAGTCCCAACTTCCTGATCCAGAACACTTTGGGCCTAATACGGCAGGAAGCAGTCCAGCCCAATACTGCACAAAAAAGGCCCACCACAATCATTACTTATGTAATAATATTTAACAAAGTTAACTCAACAAATCAAACTAATGCATATTTATAACATACATGTTAAACTTGATTAAACTCAAGAGTGATAATACATGACCTATGAGCCCAAATAATAATTTCTTTTCATCATATCCATCATCTTGCCTAATCAACTACATATAAATTAATGTTATCATCATGTTCATTATTTTGCAAAATTATTTATTCATTGAATTTTTTTTTATCATCAACAATTATTATCTCTTTTAGTTCTTTTATTTTATTTTATTTTTTCGATTTTTTCTGGACATTCTAGCTTCTTTGACTTAAAACAATAATACCAAAAATAGAAAATAATCATGTTGTCATTTAATAACTTATTTATAATAGAGAGAAGAAATTTGCAAATATGAATGTGAAGTATCAGTTGTCAAGTGTGTAGTCCAAATTTTGTAAGAGAGGAAAATTTTGTTAAAATAGTTTTGTGTTAAGTAAACCAATAATTTGTGTTAAAAACAAGTTTAGTAACTTGTTGGATTCAAATAAAAGTACAAATTTTAACAAACATCTATTTTAAACAAACATGTCTACATATCATACTATACGTAGACTTTTACTATACGATATAATTCATACGATGCACACTTATGTATCATACGATTCATGACCATTTCTGATAAATAGGGAACTTTTTTGTACACGATATGCTATCGTGTATCGTATAATATTGACAATTATAAATGCAGCGATGTATAATATACAAATTACATTAAATTAGTGCAAATCTTTATTTTTTATGGATAAATTCATAATCGATGTGATTATTCAACATACAAAATCATTACCAATTTATTTTTTGCTTTAAATATAAAAATATGTAAAATTTAATGATTTATGACCCGATCCTATGATCCACCATAGCATCAAGATAAGATCTTTTTTTTTTTCTTTTTCTTTTTTTATAAGAAAAGTACTGTACACAACTTTGGCTGGGCTATTTTATCCGATCACCAGCTCATACATGGTATTTACATTTACAAGACGATGCTAAATTTGTGATTGTGAAGGCAGCAAACCCAACGCTAAACTCAGGCACCTCAGTGCCAGTCTTCACTCAAACCTCAGATATCCTATGTACAATTATTGAAGCCAAAAAAATGCAGGAACCAACTTGCTCCACAATCAGCCATTTATTCCAATGACTGAATGTGGTTCCAAGCAGGAACCCGGCATGCGCAGCGCTAAAATGGGAGAATTAACAGCAAAAGTAAAGAGAGTAATGGATACAATAAAAGCAAATCATTTTGGCATTTTGCAGCATTCTTGAAGACTTGTGCATCTTAAACTTTATCTGATGTGAAACAGATGCAAGTGGGCATTTTGTAGTGAAAGCATGATGCTGATGATAAAAGGTCTTTCAGGATCAGACAGATGGAATTGGCGTCCCATCGTCGTTGTTACTAAGACGCATTTGGTTTTGGACTGCCTTTACAGCCGCAACTCTTGCTGCATTTGCTGCTTTATTAGCTGCTGCAACAGCTTTCTTCACCCTTTCGTCCACCTTCCCCGCATTAAATGCCTTCTCAGCAGCTTTCTGTGCTTCCTGCTCATAACACACCTCAATTAGAAGTTGTTACTTGTTTCAATAATTAAGGTTGTCTATGTTTCAAACAGACTGACAAAAATGCTACTGTATAACAAGCCTATTAAAGTTCTGTTTGCATTTTGGCTTTGAGCTGCTCCCCACAACCCCAGTGGACAGCTATCTGAAACTAATCATTAAACAAACCAAACACAATCTAGGTTCCATGTCCTTCAGAAAATAACTAGACACCACAGATATGTCCCACCTTTGACTGCTAAATACACCTTGACTGGACAAAGAAAACACCTCAATTGTATGTTTTCCGGCCAATCAGCTATTGTGCAGAGGAAAGAGCTTTATCCTCCACAAGCACGGTAATCTCAGCCATTAGTTTACCTTCCACATATAATTTATATCCTACATATACTATATACAGTTCACTTTCACTTGGGGAGGAGTAATTCATGCTCCCCTGCAGTACTCTCAGGCTCCACCCTTTACTTCATTAAATAAAATGCAAAGTTGCCCGTACAACGAAAAAGTGTGTAAATATTTCCAGCCCGGCAACCTTTTTTTTTGGGGGGTGCATCCAGGCAACTTTGTGTCTCTCATTCATTTGGAGCATCTTTGGTGGCTAAATGGTTAAACATCTAAAATTCTTTACTTTTTTTAGTTAACATTTTGTCGGGAGGCATTTATTTTTGAAGGTTTCCATTCTGAAAGCACTTAGGATATTCAGATTCTCATTCTAGAAATGCAGACAATGATATGGACTTTGGAGCAAGTGAAACCTATGGAGAACAGGAGTGGTCTGGGATGCACGGACGCGGCACCGGAGGTGCCGCACCCGCGTCCGACGCGGCGGGACTCGCCGACGCGCGAGGGACGCCGCTGCTCGCGCGTCGGTGCGGCGTCCGGCCGCGTCGGCCACGTGGCATCTTATTTTTCCCGCCGACTCGCGCCGACTCGCGCCGATTCGGGCCGATTCGGCCAGAATCGGCCAGAATCGGGCTGTTTCGGCCGTATCGGTCCGTATCGGCCGGCGACCGAAACGGCCGAAACGGGCCCGAAACGGCCGAAACAGGCCGAGAATCAGGTTGCAACAGCCGAAATCGGCTCTAAATGAGATCCAAAAACCCTAAATCTATCCTTCCTTAATTTTATTTTGAATATTTGTTGCTTCTTTTGTGTTTTCTTTTTGGTTTTGTGTTGTGTTTTGTGTTTCTTGCTTTTTTCTTTCTTTGTTTTGTGAATCAAGGCATAGTAAATTAGTAATATGTTTTTTAAGAATATTTTAATAGTAAAAATATATAGAAAATATAAATAAAAATATTTTTAATAATTTTTTAATTGCCGAGTCCCGCCGCACCCGCACCCACTTTTTTCAAAAATTGCCGAGTCCCGCACCCATACCCGCACCCGTGCTTCATAGGGAGTGGTTTTGATTTCAGAATGTCAGCAGCCTTTTTTCCTCATAAGAATTAGGTAGTG